>NC_086106.1:37663292-37874784 GCF_963921235.1 Mobula hypostoma | reverse complement strand
CACCCTGCACCCCAGACAGCCCACTCCAGACACCCTCCACCCCAGACAGCCCACTCCAGACACCCTGCACCCCAGACAGCCCACTCCAGACACCCTGCACCCCAGATAGCCCATTGCAGACACCCTGCACCCCAGACAGCCCACTCCAGACACCCTGCACCCCAGACAGCCCACTCCAGACACCCTGCACCCCAGACAGCCCACTCCAGACACCCACCACTCCAGACAGCCCACTCCAGACACCCTCCACCCCAGACAGCCCACTCCAGACACCCTGCACCCCAGACAGCCCACTCCAGACACCCTCCACCCCAGACAGCCCACTCCAGACACCCTACACCCCAGACAGCCCACTCCAGACACCCTGCACCACAGACAGCCCACTCCAGACATGCACCACTCCAGACAGCCCACTCCAGACACCCTGCACCCGAGACAGCCCACTCCAGACACCCTGCACCCCAGACAGCCCACTCCAGACACCTACCACTCCAGACAGCCCACTCCAGACACCCCCCAGACAGCCCACTCCAGACACCCTGCACCCCAGACAGCCCACTCCAGACACCTACCACTCCAGACACCTTCCACCCCAGACAGCCCACTCCAGACACCCTGCACCCCAGACAGCCCACTCCAGACACCCTGCACCCCAGACAGCCCACTCCAGACACCTACCACTCCAGACAGCCCACTCCAGACACCCTCCACCCCAGACAGCCCACTCCAGACACCCTGCACCCCAGACAGCCCACTACAGACACCTACCACTCCAGACAGCCCACTCCAGACACCCTCCACCCCAGACAGCCCACTCCAGACACCCTCCACCCCAGACAGCCCACTCCAGACACCCACCACTCCAGACAGCCCACTCCAGACACCCTCCACCCCAGACAGCCCACTCCAGACACCCTGCACCCCAGACAGCCCACTCCAGACACCCACCACTCCAGACAGCCCACTCCAGACACCCTGCAACCCAGACAGCCCACTCCAGACACCCTGCACCCCAGACAGCCCACTCCAGACACCCTGCACCCCAGACAGCCCACTCCAGACACCCTCCCCCTAGAGAGCCCACTCGAGACACCCACCACTCCAGACAGCCCACTCCAGTCACCCTCCACCCCAGACAGCCCACTCCAGACACCCTGCACCCCAGACAGCCCACTCCAGACACCTACCACTCCAGACACCTTCCACCCCAGACAGCCCACTCCAGACACCCTGCACCCCAGACAGCCCACTCCAGACACCCTGCACCCCAGATAGCCCATTGCAGACACCCTGCACCCCAGACAGCCCACTCCAGACACCCTGCACCCCAGACAGCCCACTCCAGACACCCACCACTCCAGACAGCCCACTCCAGACACCCTCCACCCCAGACAGCCCACTCCAGACACCCTGCACCCCAGACAGCCCACTCCAGACACCCTGCACCCCAGACAGCCCACTCCAGACACCCACCACTCCAGACAGCCCACTCCAGACACCCACCACCCCAGACAGCCCACTCCAGACACCCTGCACCCCAGACAGCCCACTCCAGACACCCTGCACCCCAGACAGCCCACTCCAGACACCCTCCACCCCAGACAGCCCACTCCAGACACCCTGCACTCCAGACAGCCCACTCCAGACACCCTCCACCCCAGACAGCCCACTCCAGACACCCTGCACCCCAGACAGCCCACTCCAGACACCCTCCACCCCAGACAGCCCACTCCAGACACCCTCCACCCCAGACAGCCCACTCCAGACACCCTCCACCCCAGACAGCCCACTCCAGACACCCTGCACCCCAGACAGCCCATTACAGACACCCACCACTCCAGACAGCCCACTCCAGACACCCTGCACCCCAGACAGCCCACTCCAGACACCCTACACTCCAGACAGCCCACTCCAGACACCCTCCACCCCAGACAGCCCACTCCAGACACCCTGCACCCCAGACAGCCCACTCCAGACATGCACCACTCCAGACAGCCCACTCCAGACACCCTCCACCCCAGACAGCCCACTCCAGACACCCTGCACCACAGACAGCCCACTCCAGACACCCACCACTCCAGACAGCCCACTCCAGACACCCTCCACCCCAGACAGCCCACTCCAGACACCCTACACCCCAGACAGCCCACTCCAGACACCCTGCACCCCAGACAGCCCACTCCAGACACCCACCACTCCAGACAGCCCACTCCAGACACCCTGCACCCCAGACAGCCCACTCCAGACACCTACCACTCCAGACAGCCCACCCACACACTCCAGACAGCCCACTCCAGACACCCTGCACCCCAGACAGCCCACTCCAGACACCCTGCACCCCAGACAGCCCACTCCAGACACCCACCACTCCAGACAGCCCACTCCAGACACCCTGCACCCCAGACAGCCCACTCCAGACACCCTGCACCCCAGACAGCCCACTCCAGACACCCTGCACTCCAGACAGCCCACTCCAGACACCCTCCACCCCAGACAGCCCACTCCAGACACCCTGCACTCCAGACAGCCCACTCCAGACACCTACCACTCCAGACAGCCCACTCCAGACACCCTCCACCCCAGACAGCCCACTCCAGACACCCTACACCCCAGACAGCCCACTCCAGACACCCACCACCCCAGACAGCCCACTCCAGACACCCTGCACCCCAGACAGCCCACTCCAGACACCCTGCACCCCAGACAGCCCACTCCAGACACCCACCACTCCAGACAGCCCACTCCAGACACCCTGCACCCCAGACAGCCCACTCCAGACACCCTGCACCCCAGACAGCCCACTCCAGACACCCTGCACCCCAGACAGCCCACTCCAGACACCCTCCACCCCAGACAGCCCACTCCAGACACCCACCACTCCAGACAGCCCACTCCAGACACCCTCCACCCCAGACAGCCCACTCCAGACACCTTGCACCCCAGACAGCCCACTCCAGACACCTACCACTCCAGGCACCTTCCACCCCAGACAGCCCACTTCAGACACCCTGCACCCTAGACAGCCCACTCCAGACACCCTGCACCCCAGACAGCCCACTACAGACACCTACCACTCCAGACAGCCCACTCCAGACACCCTCCACCACAGACAGCCCACTCCAGACATGCACCACTCCAGACAGCCCACTCCAGACACCCTCCACCCCAGACAGCCCACTCCAGACACCCTACACCCCAGACAGCCCACTCCAGACACCCTCCACTCCAGACAGCCCACTCCAGACACCCTCCACCCCAGACAGCCCACTCCAGACACCCTGCACCCCAGACAGCCCACTCCAGACACCCTCCACCCCAGACAGCCCACTCCAGACACCCTGCACCCCAGACAGCCCACTCCAGACACCCTCCACCCCAGACAGCCCACTCCAGACACCCTGCACCCCAGACAGCCCACTCCAGACACCCACCACTCCAGACAGCCCACTCCAGACACCCTCCACCCCAGACAGCCCACTCCAGACACCCTACACCCCAGACAGCCCACTCCAGACACCCTGCACCCCAGACAGCCCACTCCAGACATGCACCACTCCAGACAGCCCACTCCAGACACCCTGCACCCCAGACAGCCCACTCCAGACACCCTGCACCCCAGACAGCCCACTCCAGACACCTACCACTCCAGACAGCCCACTCCAGACACCCTCCACCCCAGACAGCCCACTCCAGACACCCTGCACCCCAAATAGCCCATTGCAGACACCCACCACTCCAGACAGCCCACTCCAGACACCCTGCACCCCAGACAGCCCACTCCAGACACCCTGCACCCCAGACAGCCCACTCCAGACACCCACCACTCCAGACAGCCCACTCCAGACACCCTCCACCCCAGACAGCCCACTCCAGACACCCTGCACCCCAGACAGCCCACTCCAGACACCCTGCACCCCAGACAGCCCACTCCAGACACCCTGCACCCCAGACAGCCCACTCCAGACACCCTGCACCCCAGACAGCCCACTCCAGACACCTACCACTCCAGACAGCCCACTCCAGACACCCTGCACCCCAGACAGCCCACTCCAGACACCCTGCACCCCAGATAGCCCATTGCAGTCACCCTGCACCCCAGACAGCCCACTCCAGACACCCTGCACCCCAGACAGCCCACTCCAGACACCCTGCACCCCAGACAGCCCACTCCAGACACCCTGCACCCCAGACAGCCCACTCCAGACACCTACCACTCCAGACAGCCCACTCCAGACACCCTCCACCCCAGACAGCCCACTCCAGACACCCTACACCCCAGACAGCCCACTCCAGACACCCTGCACCACAGACAGCCCACTCCAGACATGCACCACTCCAGACAGCCCACTCCAGACACCCTCCACCCCAGACAGCCCACTCCAGACACCCTGCACCCCAGACAGCCCACTCCAGACACCCTGCACCCCAGACAGCCCACTCCAGACACCCTGCACCCCAGACAGCCCACTCCAGACACCCTGCACCCCAGACAGCCCACTCCAGACACCCTGCACCCCAGACAGCCCACTCCAGACACCCTCCACCCCAGACAGCCCACTCCAGACACCCACCACTCCAGACAGCCCACTCCAGACACCCTCCACCCCAGACAGCCCACTCCAGACACCCTACACCCCAGACAGCCCACTCCAGACACCCTGCACCCCAGACAGCCCACTCCAGACACCCTGCACCCCAGACAGCCCACTCCAGACACCCTGCACCCCAGACAGCCCACTCCAGACACCTACCACTCCAGACAGCCCACTCCAGACACCCTCCACCCCAGACAGCCCACTCCAGACACCCTACACCCCAGACAGCCCACTCCAGACACCCTGCACCCCAGACAGCCCACTCCAGACACCCTGCACCCCAGACAGCCCACTCCAGACACCCTGCACCCCAGACAGCCCACTCCAGACACCCTGCACCCCAGACAGCCCACTCCAGACACCCTGCACTCCAGACAGCCCACTCCAGACACCCTCCACCCCAGACAGCCCACTCCAGACACCCTGCACCCCAGACAGCCCACTCCAGACACCCTGCACCCCAGACAGCCCACTCCAGACACCTACCACTCCAGACAGCCCACTCCAGACACCCTCCACCCCAGACAGCCCACTCCAGACACCCTGCACCCCAGACAGCCCACTCCAGACACCCACCACTCCAGACAGCCCACTCCAGACACCCTGCACCCCAGACAGCCCACTCCAGACACCCTGCACCCCAGACAGCCCACTACAGACACCTACCACTCCAGACAGCCCACTCCAGACACCCTCCACCCCAGACAGCCCACTCCAGACACCCTGCACCCCAGACAGCCCACTCCAGACACCTACCACTCCAGACAGCCCACTCCAGACACCCTCCACCCCAGACAGCCCACTCCAGACACCCTACACCCCAGACAGCCCACTCCAGACACCCTGCACACCAGACAGCCCACTCCAGACACCCACCACTCCAGACAGCCCACTCCAGACACCCTGCACCCCAGACAGCCCACTCCAGACACCCTGCACCCCAGACAGCCCACTACAGACACCTACCACTCCAGACAGCCCACTCCAGACACCCTGCACCCCAGACAGCCCACTCCAGACACCCTGCACCCCAGACAGCCCACTCCAGACACCCACCACTCCAGACAGCCCACTCCAGACACCCTCCACCCCAGACAGCCCACTCCAGACACCCTGCACCCCAGACAGCCCACTCCAGACACCCTGCACTCCAGACAGCCCACTCCAGACACCCTGCACCCCAGACAGCCCACTCCAGACACCCTGCACCCCAGACAGCCCACTACAGACACCTACCACTCCAGACAGCCCACTCCAGACACCCTCCACCCCAGACAGCCCACTCCAGACACCCTACACCCCAGACAGCCCACTCCAGACACCCTGCACCCCAGACAGCCCACTCCAGACACCCTCCACCCCAGACAGCCCACTCCAGACACCCTGCACCCCAGACAGCCCACTCCAGACACCCTCCACCCCAGACAGCCCACTCCAGACACCCTACACCCCAGACAGCCCACTCCAGACACCCTGCACCACAGACAGCCCACTCCAGACATGCACCACTCCAGACAGCCCACTCCAGACACCCTGCACCCCAGACAGCCCACTCCAGACACCCTCCACCCCAGACAGCCCACTCCAGACACCCTGCACCCCAGACAGCCCACTCCAGACACCCTGCACCCCAGACAGCCCACTCCAGACACCCTGCACTCCAGACAGCCCACTCCAGACACCCTCCACCCCAGACAGCCCACTCCAGACACCCTGCACCCCAGACAGCCCACTCCAGACACCCTGCACCCCAGACAGCCCACTCCAGACACCCACCACTCCAGACAGCCCACTCCAGACACCCTCAGTCCCAGACAGCCCACTCCAGACACCCTCAACCCCAGACAGCCCACTCCAGACACCCTGCACTCCAGACAGCCCACTCCAAACAGCCCACTCCAGACACCCTGCACCTGAGACAGCCCACTCCAGACACCCTGCACCCCAGACAGCCCACTCCAGACACCCTGCACTCCAGACAGCCCACTCCAGACACCCTGCACCCGAGACAGCCCACTCCAGACACCCTGCACCCCAGACAGCCCACTACAGACACCTACCACTCCAGACAGCCCACTCCAGACACCCTCCACCCCAGACAGCCCACTCCAGACACCCTACACCCCAGACAGCCCACTCCAGACACCCTCACCCCAGACAGCCCACTCCAGACACCCACCACTCCAGACAGCCCACTCCAGACACCCTCCACCCCAGACAGCCCACTCCAGACACCCTGCACCCCAGACAGCCCACTCCAGACACCCACCACTCCAGACAGCCCACTCCAGACACCCTGCACCCCAGACAGCCCACTCCAGACACCCTCCACCCCAGACAGCCCACTCCAGACACCCACCACTCCAGACAGCCCACTCCAGACACCCTCCACCCCAGACAGCCCACTCCAGACACCCTGCACCCCAGACAGCCCACTCCAGACACCTACCACTCCAGACAGCCCACTCCAGACACCCTGCACCCCAGACAGCCCACTCCAGACACCTACCACTCCAGACACCACTCCACCCCAGAGACAGCCCACTCCAGACACCCTGCACCCCAGACAGCCCACTCCAGACACCCTGCACCCCAGACAGCCCACTCCAGACACCCTGCACCCCAGACAGCCCACTCCAGACACCCTGCACCCCAGACAGCCCACTCCAGACACCCTACACTCCATACAGCCCACTCCAGACACCCTCAGTCCCAGACAGCCCACTCCAGACACCCTGCACCCCAGACAGCCCACTCCAGACACCCTGCACCCCAGACAGCCCACTCCAGACACCCTGCACCACAGACAGCCCACTCCAGACATGCACCACTCCAGACAGCCCACTCCAGACACCCTGCACCCCAGACAGCCCACTCCAGACACCCTGCACCCCAGACAGCCCACTCCAGACACCCACCACTCCAGACAGCCCACTCCAGACACCCTGCACCCCAGACAGCCCACTCCAGACACCCTGCACCCCAGACAGCCCACTCCAGACACCCTGCACCCCAGACAGCCCACTCCAGACACCCTGCACCCCAGACAGCCCACTCCAGACACCCACCACTCCAGACAGCCCACTCCAGACACCCTCCACCCCAGACAGCCCACTCCAGACACCCTGCACCCCAAATAGCCCATTGCAGACACCCAACACTCCAGACACCTTCCACCCCAGACAGCCCACTTCAGACAGCCCACTCCAGACACCCTGCACCCGAGACAGCCCACTCCAGACACCTTCCACTCCAGACAGCCCACTCCAGACACCCTGCACCCCAGACAGCCCACTCCAGACACCCTGCACCCCAGATAGCCCATTGCAGACACCCTGCACCCCAGACAGCCCACTCCAGACACCCTGCACCCCAGACAGCCCACTCCAGACACCCTGCACCCCAGACAGCCCACTCCAGACACCCTGCACCCCAGACAGCCCACTCCAGACACCCTGCACTCCAGACAGCCCACTCCAGACACCCTCCACCCCAGACAGCCCACTCCAGACACCCTGCACCCCAGACAGCCCACTCCAGACACCCTGCACCCCAGACAGCCCACTCCAGACACCCTGCACCCCAGACAGCCCACTACAGACACCCTCCACCCCAGACAGCCCACTCCAGTCACCCTGCACCCCAGACAGCCCATTACAGACACCCACCACTCCAGACAGCCCACTCCAGACACCCTCCACCCCAGACAGCCCACTCCAGACACCCTGCACCCCAGACAGCCCACTCCAGACACCCACCACTCCAGACAGCCCACTCCAGACACCCCACACCCCAGACAGCCCACTCCAGACACCCTGCACCCCAGACAGCCCACTCCAGACACCTACCACTCCAGACAGCCCACTCCAGACACCCTCCACCCCAGACAGCCCACTCCAGACACCCTGCACCCCAGACAGCCCACTCCAGACACCTACCACTCCAGACAGCCCACTCCAGACACCCTCCACCCCAGACAGCCCACTCCAGACACCCTGCAACCCAGACAGCCCACTCCAGACACCCTCCCCCTGGAGAGCCCACTCGAGAAACCCACCACTCCAGACAGCCCACTCCAGTCACCCTCCACCCCAGACAGCCCACTCCAGACACCCTGCACCCCAGAAAGCCCATTGCAGACACCCACCACTCCAGACAGCCCACTCCAGACACCCTGCAACCCAGACAGCCCACTCCAGACACCCTGCACCCCAGACAGCCCACTCCAGACACCCTCCACCCCAGACAGCCCACTCCAGACACCCACCACTCCAGACAGCCCACTCCAGACACCCTCCACCCCAGACAGCCCACTCCAGACACCCTGCACCCCAGACAGCCCATTCCAGACACCAACCACTCCAGACACCTGCCACTCCAGACATGCACCACTCCAGACAGCCCACTCCAGACACCCTGCACCCCAGACAGCCCACTCCAGACACCTACCACTCCAGACAGCCCACTCCAGACACCCTCCACCCCAGACAGCCCACTCCAGACACCCTGCACCCCAGATAGCCCATTGCAGACACCCTGCACCCCAGACAGCCCACTCCAGACACCCTGCACCCCAGACAGCCCACTCCAGACACCCTGCACCCCAGACAGCCCACTACAGACACCTACCACTCCAGACAGCCCACTCCAGACACCCTCCACCCCAGACAGCCCACTCCAGACACCCTACACCCCAGACAGCCCACTCCAGACACCCTGCACCCCAGACAGCCCACTCCAGACACCCTGCACCCCAGACAGCCCACTCCAGACACCCTCCACCCCAGACAGCCCACTCCAGACACCCTGCACCCCAGACAGCCCACTCCAGACACCTACCACTCCAGACAGCCCACTCCAGACACCCTCCACCCCAGACAGCCCACTCCAGACACCCTGCACCCCAGACAGCCCACTCCAGACACCCTCCACCCCAGACAGCCCACTCCAGACACCCACCACTCCAGACAGCCCACTCCAGACACCCTCCACCCCAGACAGCCCACTCCAGACACCCTGCACCCCAGACAGCCCATTGCAGACACCCACCTCTCCAGACAGCCCACTCCAGACACCCTGCAACCCAGACAGCCCACTCCAGACACCCTGCACCCCAGACAGCCCACTCCAGACACCGTACCACTCCAGACAGCCCACTCCAGACACCCTGCACCCCAGACAGCCCACTCCAGACACCCTGCACCCCAGACAGCCCACTCCAGACACCCTGCACCCCAGACAGCCCACTCCAGACACCCTGCACCACAGACAGCCCACTCCAGACACCCACCACTCCAGACAGCCCACTCCAGACACCCTGCACCCCAGACAGCCCACTCCAGACACCCTGCACCCCAGACAGCCCACTACAGACACCTACCACTCCAGACAGCCCACTCCAGACACCCTCCACCCCAGACAGCCCACTCCAGACACCCTGCACCCCAGACAGCCCACTCCAGACACCTACCACTCCAGACAGCCCACTCCAGACACCCTCCACCCCAGACAGCCCACTCCAGACACCCTACACCCCAGACAGCCCACTCCAGACACCCTGCACCCCAGACAGCCCACTCCAGACACCCACCACTCCAGACAGCCCACTCCAGACACCCTCCACCCCAGACAGCCCACTCCAGACACCCTGCACCCCAGACAGCCCACTGCAGACACCCACCACTCCAGACAGCCCACTCCAGACACCCTGCACCCCAGACAGCCCACTCCAGACACCCTGCACCCCAGACAGCCCACTCCAGACACCCTCCACTCCAGACAGCCCACTCCAGTCACCCTCCACCCCAGACAGTCCACTCCTGACACCCTGCACCCCAAATAGCCCATTGCAGACACCCACCACTCCAGACACCTTCCACCCCAGACAGCCCACTTCAGACAGCCCACTCCAGACACCTACCACTCCAGACAGCCCATTCCAGACACCCTCCACCCCAGACAGCCCACTCCAGACACCCTGCACCCCAGATAGCCCATTGCAGACACCCTGCACCCCAGACAGCCCACTCCAGACACCCTGCACCCCAGACAGCCCACTACAGACACCTACCACTCCAGACAGCCCACTCCAGACACCCTCCACCCCAGACAGCCCACTCCAGACACCCTGCACCCGAGACAGCCCACTCCAGACACCTACCACTCCAGACAGCCCATTCCAGACAACCTCCACCCCAGACAGCCCACTCCAGACACCCTGCACCCCAGACAGCTCACTACAGACACCTACCACTCCAGACAGCCCACTCCAGACACCCTCCACCGCAGACAGCCCACTCCAGACACCCTGCAACCCAGACAGCCCACTCCAGACACCCTCCCCCTAGAGAGCCCACTCGAGAAACCCACCACTCCAGACAGCCCACTCCAGTCACCCTCCACCCCAGACAGCCCACTCCAGACACCCTGCACCCCAAATAGCCCATTGCAGACACCCACCACTCCAGACAGCCCACTCCAGACACCCTGCAACCCAGACAGCCCACTCCAGACACCCTCCCCCTAGAGAGCCCACTCGAGACACCCACCACTCCAGACAGCCCACTCCAGTCACCCTGCACCCCAAATAGCCCATTGCAGACACCCACCACTCCAGACACCTTCCACCCCAGACAGCCCACTTCAGACAGCCCACTCCAGACACCCTGCACCCGAGACAGCCCACTCCAGACACCTACCACTCCAGACAGCCCATTCCAGACAACCTCCACCCCAGACAGCCCACTCCAGACACCCTGCACCCCAGATAGCCCATTGCAGACACCCTGCACCCCAGACAGCCCACTCCAGACACCCTGCACCCCAGACAGCCCACTCCAGACACCCTGCACCCCAGACAGCCCACTACAGACACCTACCACTCCAGACAGCCCACTCCAGACACCCTCCACCCCAGACAGCCCACTCCAGACACCCTGCACCCCAGACAGCCCACTCCAGACACCCTGCACCCCAGACAGCCCACTCCAGACACCCTGCACTCCAGACAGCCCACTCCAGACACCCTCCACCCCAGACAGCCCACTCCAGACACCCTGCACCCCAGACAGCCCACTACAGACACCTACCACTCCAGACAGCCCACTCCAGACACCCTCCACCCCAGACAGCCCACTCCAGACACCCTGCAACCCAGACAGCCCACTCCAGACACCCTCCCCCTAGAGAGCCCACTCGAGAAACCCACCACTCCAGACAGCCCACTCCAGTCACCCTCCACCCCAGACAGCCCACTCCAGACACCCTGCACCCCAAATAGCCCATTGCAGACACCCACCACTCCAGACAGCCCACTCCAGACACCCTGCAACCCAGACAGCCCACTCCAGACACCCTGCACCCCAGACAGCCCACTCCAGACACCCTGCACCCCAGACAGCCCACTCCAGACACCCTGCACCCCAGACAGCCCACTCCAGACACCCTGCACCCCAGACAGCCCACTCCAGACACCCTGCAACCCAGACAGCCCACTCCAGACACCCTCCCCCTAGAGAGCCCACTCGAGACACCCACCACTCCAGACAGCCCACTCCAGTCACCCTCCACCCCAGACAGCCCACTCCAGACACCCTGCACCCGAGACAGCCCACTCCAGACACCTACCACTCCAGACAGCCCACTCCAGACAACCTCCACCCCAGACAGCCCACTCCAGACACCCTGCACCCCAGACAGCTCACTACAGACACCTACCACTCCAGACAGCCCACTCCAGACACCCTGCAACCCAGACAGCCCACTCCAGACACCCTCCCCCTAGAGAGCCCACTCGAGACACCCACCACTCCAGACAGCCCACTCCAGTCACCCTCCACCCCAGACAGTCCACTCCTGACACCCTGCACCCCAAATAGCCCATTGCAGACACCCACCACTCCAGACACCTTCCACCCCAGACAGCCCACTTCAGACAGCCCACTCCAGACACCCTGCACCCGAGACAGCCCACTCCAGACACCTACCACTCCAGACAGCCCATTCCAGACAACCTCCACCCCAGACAGCCCACTCCAGACACCCTGCACCCCAGATAGCCCATTGCAGACACCCTGCACCCCAGACAGCGCACTCCAGACACCCTGCACCCCAGACAGCTCACTACAGACACCTACCACTCCAGACAGCCCACTCCAGACACCCTCCACCGCAGACAGCCCACTCCAGACACCCTGCACCCCAGACAGCCCACTCCAGACAGCCCACTCCAGACACCCACTACTCCAGACAGCCCACCTCGGACACTCAGGGAGAGTGAACAGGAGACAGAGAGGAGCTACAGGGAGTTAGTCACCCTGAGGCTACAGGGGTTAGATAAGTGGGAGACGGTCAGGGAAGTGATGGGAAGAGCTCAGATAGTAGAGAGCACCCCTGCGGCCATCTCCCTCAGTGATCGTTATCTCATTTTGGATGCAGTTGAGCGAGGTGACCTGACAGAGGACGACTTTGACAATTGGGTCTCTGGCACTGAGTCTGGTTCCGTGGTGCAGAAGGGAGAGAGGAAGATGAGGAATGTGGTAGTTATAGGGGATTTCATAGTGAGGGGAACAGACAGGATGTTCTGCCAGCCTGATAGAGATACCGCATGGTATGTTGCCTCCCATTGCCAGAGTACGGGATGTCTCGGATCGGATGCAGAATATTCTGAAGGGAGAGGGTGACCAGCCAGAAGTCTTGTTCCATTTTGGTACCAATGACATAGGTAGAAAAAGGGAGGAGGTCCTGAAGAGAGAAATCAGGGAGTTAGGTAGGAAGCTGCAAAGCAGGACCTCTGGGGTAGTAACCTCAGGATTGCTGCCTGTGCCACGTGCTAACGAGTGCAAGAATAGCATGATCAGGCGTAGTAATGTGTGGCTGAGAGACTGGTGTAGGGGGCAGGGCTTCAGATTCCTGGATCATTGGGGCCTCTTCTGGAGGAGGTACGAACTGTACGAAAAGGACAGGTTACACCTGAACCCGAAGGGGTCCAATATCCTAGCAGGTGCATTTAATAGAGCTGTTATGGAGGGTTTAAACTAATTTGGCAGGGGGATGGGAACCGGAGTGACAGGGCTGAACAGAAATAAATCAACGATAGTGTGCAACAGAGATGATAGAAAGAACAGGCAGGAGATGAGGCATAATCACAGCCAGTGGGATGAGTTACAGGGCAATAGAGGCGTGGTGCAGTTAAAACAGAAAGCAACAAATACTGGACTGAGAGTGCTGTATTTGAATGCACACAGCATAAGGAATAAAATGGATGATCTTGAAATTCAGCTACAGATTGACAAGTATGATGTTGTGGTCATCTCTGAAACTTGGCTAAAGGATGTCTGCCTTTGGGAGCTGAACGTCCAAGGTGTATCGGAAAGATAGGTTAGCAGCCAGAGGAGGTGGTGTGGCCCTTTGTATAAGAATTAATATTAAATCATTAGAAAGGGATAGCATAGGATTGGAAGGTGTAGAGTCTCTATGGGTTGAGTTAAGAAATGACAAGGGTAAAAGGACCCGAATGGCAGTTGTATACAGGCCTCCAAACAGCAGCCAGGTTGTGGATTACAAATTACAGCAGGAGATAGAAAGGGGGTGTCAGAAAGGCGATGTCATGATAACCATTGGGGGTTTTGACATGAAAGTGGATTGGGAAAACCAGTTCGGTACTGGACCTCAAGAGAGAGAATTTGTAGGATGTCTATTTAGAACAGCTTGCTGTTGAGCCCACTAGGGGATCAGCTGTGCTGGATTGGGTGTTGTGCAATGATCCAGAGGTGATAAGAGAGCTTAAGGTTAAGGAACCCTTAGGGAACACTGATCACAATATGATTGACAACAGGAATCCTGCAGATGCTGGAAATTCAAGCAACACACATCAAAGTTGCTGGTGAACGCAGCAGGCCAGGCAGCATCTCTAGGAAGAGGTACAGTCGACATTTCAGGCCGAGACCCTTCATCTTGACGAAGGGTCTCGGCCTGAAATGTCGACTGCACCTCTTCCTAGAGATGCTGCCTTGCCTGCTGTGTTCACCAGCAACTTTGACAATATGATTGAGTTCACTTTGAAATTTGAGAGGTAAAAACTGAAATCCAATATGTCGGTATTTCAGTGGAATAAAGGGAATTACAATGGAATGAGAGGGGAACTGGCTGAAGTTGACTGGAAAGGGACATTTGCAGGAAAGACAGCAGAATAACAATGGCTAGAGTTTCTGCGAAAAATGAGGGAAGTGCAAGACAGATATATTCCAAATAATAAGAAGAATCTTTTCAAGGGAAGAAGGACACTACCATGGCTGACAAGCGAAGTCAGAGCCAAAGTGAAAGCAAAAGTCAGGGCACACAAGGAAGCCAGAGCTAGTGGGAAGATAGAGGATTGGGGAGCTTTTAAAAACTTGCAGAAGGAAACTAAGAAGGTCATTAGGAAGGAAAAGATGAATTATGAAAGGAAGCTGGTGATTAATATCAAAGAAGATACTAAAAGCTTTTTTAAGTATATAAAGGGTAAATGAGAGTTGAGGGTAGATGCTGGACCAATAGAAAATGACGCTGGAGATATTGTAATGAGAGAGGTAGAGATGGCAGAGGAACTGAATGCGTATTTTGCATCAGTCTTCCAGTGGAAGACGTCTGCAGTATACCGGACATTCAAGAGTGTCAGGGAAGTGAAGTTTGTGCAGTGAAAATTATGACTGAGAAGGTGCTCAAGAAGCTTAATGGCCTGAGGGTGGATAAATCCCCTGGACCTGATGGAATGCACCCTTGGGTTCTGAAGGAAGTAGATGGAGAGACTGCAGAGGCATTACAATTATTTTTCAAGAATCGATAGATTCTGGCATTTTACCGGATAACTGAAAATTGCAAATGTTACTCTGCTATTTAAGAAGGGTGGGAGGCAGCAGAAAGGAAACTAGACTTGTTAGCCTGACATCAGTGGTTGGGAAGTTGTTGGAATCGATTGTTAGGGATGAGATTACAGAGAATAGAGGTGAGAGAGATAATAAATGGGATTGAGAGAGAAGACAGGAGAATGGGGTTGAGGAGGAGAAGATGGCGGCACGACGGCAGCGCGCGCGGCCTCTCCGGTGAATGATATCAATAACCTGTCAAGTAGGGGACCGTGCACAATTCTGATTTCATGGAGACAGACGTAAGAGTACGGAGGAACATCTGGAAAACTTCTGAAATGCCTGCTTCGCTGCTGCTGCTACTGTGTGGTAACTGGAATCTCCGGAGCAGAAGGCCCCGAAATCCTCAGCTTTGCTTGTTTCAGTGGCCGGGGCGAGGTTGAAGGTGCTCGGCAGAGGACGGTGCTCGGGAGGCTGTATCGCAGAGGCTGGTCGGAAGCTCAAAGTTTTCGGATGGACAGACTCAGTGTCAGCTGTGGTCGGCTGCTTCCAAGGCATCAGCAAGTTGATGGTGCCTGGAAGTTTGTGGCAGGGAGTTTCTCCCTTTTGCCGCCGCTATCGGGGACTCGGGAGTCAATCGACTCAGGGAGTCTTGAGACTTTTTTTTTACCGTGCCCATGGTTTGTTCTTCATCAAATTATGGTATTGCTTTGCACTGCTGTAACTATATGTTATAATTATGTGGTTCTATCAGTGTTAGACTTTGGTTTGTCCTGTTTTCTGTGATATCACTCCAGAGAAATATTGTATCACTTCTTAATGCATGTATGCATTTCTAAATGACAATAAATGAGGACTGTGTGTTCTCATAATCTAAAAAAAAACACGCTGGAGGAACTCAGCAGGTCGGGCAGCATCCATGGAAACGATCAGTCAACGTTTCGAGCTGGAACCCTTCATCAGGACTGAGATTATGGAGTACTTGGAGGCACATGACAAGATAGGCCAAAGCCAGCATGGTTTCCTGAAAGGAAAATCCTGCCTGACAAACCTACTGCAATCCTTTGAGGAAATTACAAGCAGGGTAGACAAAGGAGATGCAGTAGACGTGGTGCACTTGGATTTTCAGAAGGCCTTTGACAAGGTGCCTGCTTAGGCACATGAGGCTGCTTAGCAAGATAAGAGCCCATGGAATTACAGGGAAATTACTAGCATGGGTGGAGCATTGGCTGGTTGGCAGAAAACAGAGAGTGAGAATAAAGGGATCCCATTCTGGCTGGTTGCTGGCTACCAGTGGAGTTCCACAGGGGTCGGTGTTGGGACCGCTGCTTTTTACGATGTACGTCAATGATTTGGACTATGGTATTAATGGGAATTGTGGCTAAATTTGCCAATGATACAAAGGTAGATGGAGGAGCGGGTAGTGTTGAGGAAACAGACAGCCTGCAGAGAGACTTAGATAGTTTGGGGGAATAGGCAAAGAAGTAGCAAATGAAATACAGTATTGGAAAGTGTATGGTCATGCACTTTGGTGGAAAAAATAAATGGGCAGACTATTATTTAGATGGGGAGAGAATTCAAAATGCAGAGATGCAAAAGAGACTTGGGAGTCCTTGTGCAAGATACCCTAAAGGTTAACCTGCAGGTTGAGTTGGTTGTGAAGAAGGCGAATGTAATGTTGGCATTCATTTCTTGAGGTATAGAATATAAGAGCCGGGATGTGATGTTGAGGCTCTATAAGGCACTCGTGAGACCACACTTAGACTATTGTGTGCAGTTTTGGGCTCCTTATTTTAGAAAGGATACACTGACATTGGAGAGGGTTCAGAGAAGATTCACGAGAATGACTCCAGGAATGAAAGGGTTACCGTATAAGGAACGTCTGGCAGCTCTTGGGCTGTATTCCCTGGAGTTCAGGAGGATGACGGGAGATCTCATAGAAACATTCTGGATGTTGAAAGGCCTGAACAGATTAAATATGGCAAAGTTATTTCCCATGGTAGGGGATTCTAGGGCAAGAAGGCACGACTTCAGGATTGAAGGACGTCCATTTAGAACTGAGATGTGGAGAAATTACTTTAGTCAGAAGGTGGTAAATCTGTGGAATTTATTGCCATGAGCGGCTGTGGAGGCCAAGTCATTGGATGTATTTAAGGCAGAGATAGGTAGGTTCTTGATTAGCCAGGGCATCAAAGGGTATGGGGAGAAGGCAGAGGAGTGGGGATGACTGGAAGAATTGGATCAGCCCATGATTGGATGGCACAGCAGACTTGATGGGCCAAATGGCCTACTTCTGCTGCTATATCTTATGGTCTTATGGTCTTACCTACAGGAAAATTATCAATATGATTGAAAGGGTATAGAGGAATTGCTGGGTCTTGAGGATTTTAATTATAGTAGCTGCCAGTGCAAGTGGTAGATGTGGGTTCAATTGCAATAGTTAAGAGAAGTTGGGATACGTACATGGATGGACGGCTATGTCTTTGTATGGGTCAGGTCAATGGGACTAGGCATAATAACTGCACATCTCCTATGATCATACTCCCACCTCTTTAGTTTAAATGCAAATCCAGTGAGAACCAGGGGTGGGGGTGGAGGGGGGAGCAGAAAACTGGCTTATTCTTCCCTAGTCCTCCTCATCTTACCCTAAAATGGCCGGGGCTGTTGTGGATAGTGTAGAAGGTTGCCATGGTTACAGGATGCAGAGCTGGGCTGAGAAGTGGCAGGTGTTTTTCGATTCAGAAAAAAGTGAAGTGATTCACTTTGATAGATTGAATTTGAATACAGAATGCAGGGTTAATGGCAGGATTGTTTGCAGTGTGGAGGAACGGGGGGGATCAAATTTGAAGACAGAGTGCAGGGGTTAATGGCAAGATTGTTTGCAATTGGAGGACCAGGGGATCTTGGGCTTCACGTCCACAGATCCTTCAAAGCTGCCACGCAAGTTGATAGTTAGTTAAGAAAGTATGTGATGTGTTGGATTTCATTAGTCAGGGGATTGTGCTCAAGAGCCATGAGGAAATGTTGTAGCTCTATAAAACTCTCGTTGGACCACACTCGGAATATTGTGTTCAGTTCTAGTTGCCAGGATGTTGCCTGAATTAGAGAGCATGTTTTATGAGGATAAATTGAGCCAGTCAGAGATTTTCCCCTTGGAGCCAAGGAGAATGAGAGTTGACTTGATAGATGTGTACAAGATAAGAGACAGAGATCAAATGAATTGCCAGAGACTTTTTTCCAGGAAATGGTTAATTGGGGGGTGGATAATAAGGTGATTGGAGGAGAGTATCCGGGGGAAGTCAGAGGATGGAGAGTGGTGGGTGTGTGGCACGCCCTGCCAAGGCCTGCACAGTGCTGAGATGTAATCTGTGACCAGGCGTGGCTCCTCTCAGCCTCTGATCTTCTCGCTGCTGGCCACAACAGCTGCTTCTCCACTAGCAGCCAGTTCCCTTGTGGCTGATCCGTCCCTGACATCTGACATGAGGCCCACTTGCGTTGTGAGCTTTGCCCGCCCCACCTGTCTGTCCTGGGCTCTCAGCTGCTCCTCGGTGTTACTGCCTCCCTCTCTACTCACCCTGAAGGCTGCTACTATCGCCTGCCTGGAGCGCCCATTGTCCCTGCCCGGGCGGACACCTGTCCCTAGATCATGAGCATTCCCATACCACAGTGCACTATTCACCATTGGGCTCGTGTCCGTAGTCAGCACTCCAGGCCGTGACTGTCGAAGGTTGCATCAGCACAAGAACTGCCTTTCAATAAGGAATTAACTGGCACAGTGGAGCTAGCCTCCATCAGCACAGGACATTATTTATGTTTTATCTTTATTTAGAGATATATAGAATGGTAGCAGGCCCTTCTAGTCCAACAAGCCCAGGCTTCCCAATTACACCTCTGTGCCAAATTAGCCTACCAATCAGTACACCTATGGAATGCGGGAGGAGACTGGAGCACCTGTGGCCGTGGGGAGAACTTGAAAACTCCTTACAGACAGCAGTGCGAATTGAACCCTGATCTTACTGTACTGTAAAGTGTCTTGCTAACCACTATACTATTTCTCAGGGTGATTGGGCTTCCTCCCACACCAGAAAGCTATGCAGGTTCATTGTCTGCTCTAGGTCACCACTGATGGGTAGGTGAGTGATAGAACCTGAGGGAAGAGATGTGAGATAGTTATTGGCCATGGGACATCTCCAACAAAGCCTCAATGGGCAGCACGGCATCCTCTAGTGGCAGGAGAAGATATGATAGAGTAAGTTTAGGTATTGAACCTCATAATACATCTGCCTTTCTCTGTTCAACCCTTCATCCAGGTCAGGAGGGTTTGCACACATCTTCTGATCTCCACTATTGTCTGATGTTTCATCTTCAAACAGGTCAGCTATTAGTTTCCATGTTATATTCAGGGAGCTCTGCTCTCAAGCACATGGACCTCCTAATATGTTACAGGTGCCCTCCAAACGCAACTTGTTGCAGTTATTGTGGAGTAGTGAGTGAGACCTTTTGCCTGGTAAGGAAACACCAATGCCCTTGGACATAAAATCCTACAAAAAGTAGTAGATATGACCCAGTCCATCACAGGTAAAACCTTCCCTGCCATTGAGCACATCTACATAGAGCACTGTTGCAGGATAGCAGCATCCATCATCAAGAACCCCACTAGCCAGGTCATGCTCTCTTCTCATTGCTGCCATCAGGAAGAAGGTACAGAAGCTTCAGGACCCACATCACCAGGTTCAGAAACAGTTATTACCCCTCAACCATCAGACTCTTTAACCAGAGGGGATAACTTCACTCAACTTCACTCACCATATCACTGAACTGTTCCCACAACATATAGACTCACTTTCAAAGACTCTTCATCTCACATTCTCAAGATCTATTTCTGATTTTTTTCTCTTTTGTATTTGAAATGTTTGTTGCCTTTTACACAGTGGTTGTTTGTTCATCTTGTTGGGTGTTCTCTTTCAATGATTCTATTCTGTTTCTTGTATTTACTGTGAATGTCTGCAAGAAAACGAATCTCAGGGTTTTACATGGTGACATACATGTACTTTGATAAAAATTTACTTTGAACTTTGCATTTTGAAACCCTTGGCACTGACATCCAGGCACTCAGTTCAGATGGTCGCTGTAGGGACATACATCAGGTGGTGACACGCTTGACACTTCAAAGGCATCACCAGACCTCAGACAGTCAGAGTTGAGACTGACACTTCCGTCAAAATTCCGACATGCAGACCCTGGTGATATGGGCTTTAACGAGTGACACTCCAAATGCTTGTTGCATGTCAACAGGTGTCAAGCTCCAGATATTTGGGCATGAGACCGGTCGGTGCACTCCACACTATTGGATTCCAAACAGTCAGAAATTAGACAATTATACCCTATGCAGTCAGATTTTAGACGGTTGGACCCTAGACATCTACACCCCACCCAGTTGAGGTGGGTGATGAGAATGACACCAAGCAAGAGGACCCTAGGGAGATCCATGCCTGACCCCAGAAGTACAGGGTCATCAATCATAGTCATTAATCTCCCAATCCTGACCTTTTCATCTCCCTATCCTGTTAAGGCCAATGGAACCGGCCTCCATATCTCTAGGCTCTATCTCCTAACATTTCCCAAGTGCTCAGTTTGTGTGGAGCAGGACTCCAGTGGACGAGGATACAGATACCAACCCAAACACTATAAAAAGACAAGTTGTGGGCTGATATTTACTGCTGAGCCTATTTTTAGTTCCATCCCTTGATGGAGCGAGGTTTTATTCCAATACGACAGTCTCTAAGCAACGGTTCCCACAGCAGCTGGATTTATATGCCACCTCTACTGAGGCAAAGTGCCCTGTGACGTCCAGTAAAACCACAGACAGGTCGATAGAGAGAAGTGGTAGGGAGGAGGCTTAAGGAGAGGGTCCCAGAGCTTGGGGACCAGCTGAAAGCAAAAGGTGGCGTGAGTAAGTTTAGGGTGATCAAGACACTGGACTTTGAGGAGGGTTTAGGGTTGGGCAAGTCTTTGTTTCTAGCTGCACCTATTTGGCAAAGTCCAAGCTGAGTGTCATATACGCAAGTACATGTGTGCACAGGTGTAATGAGATACATACTTGCAGCAGCATCATATCCACAGCATTCACAAGGAAAAGATATATTAAACAATCAGCCAATCGTGTGGCAGCAACTCAATGCATAAAGCATGCAGACATGGTCAAGAAGTTCAGTTGTTGTTCAGACCTCTCCTCTCATCCTCCTTCTCTCCAAAGAGTAAAGCCCTAGCTCCCTTAATCTCTGATCATAATGCATACTCTCTCAACCAGGCAGCATCCTGGTAATTCTCCTCTGTACCCTTTCCAATGCTTCCACATCCTTCCTATAGTGAGGCGATCAGAACTGGACACTGTACTCCAAGTGTGGCCTAACCAGAGTTTTATAGAGCTGCATCATTACATCGTGACTCTTAAACTCTATCCCTCGACTTATGAAAGCTAACACCCCATAAGCTTTCTTAACTACCCTATCCACCTGTGAGGCAACTTTCAGGGATCTGTGGACATGTACCCCCAGATCCCTCTGCTCCTTCACACTACCAAGTATTCTGCCATTTACTTTGTACTCTGCCTTGGAGTTTGTCCTTCCAAAGTGTACCACCTCACACTTCTCCGGGTTGAACTCCATCTGCCACTTCTCAGCCCACTTCTGCATCCTATCAATATCTCTCTGCAATCTTTGACAATCCTCTACACTATCGACAACACCACCAACCTTTGTGTCATCTGCAAACTTGCCAACCCACCCTTCTACCCCCACATCCAGGTCGTTAATAAAAATCATGAAAAGTTGAGGTCCCAGAACAGATCCTTGTGGGACACTACTAGTCACAATCCTCCAATCTGAATGTATTCCCTCCACAACGACCCTCTGCCTTCTGCAGGCAAGCCAATTCTGAATCCACCTGGCCAAACTTCCCTGGATCCCATGCCTTCTGACTTTCTGAATAAGCCTACTGTGTGGAACCTTCTCAAATGCCTTACTAAAATCCATATAGATCACATCCACTGCACTACCCTCATCTATATGCCTGGTCACCTCTTCAAAGAACTCTATCAGGCTTGTTAGACACAATCTGCCCTTCACAAAGCCATGCTGACTGTCCCTGATCAGACCATGATTCTCTAAATGCCCATAGATCATATCTCTAAGAATCTTTTCCAACAGCTTTCCCACCACAGACGTGAGGCTCACTGGTCTATAATTACCTGGACTATCCCTACTACCTTTTTTGAACAAGGGGACAACATTCGCCTCCCTCTAATCCTCTGGTAGCATTCCCATGGACAACAAGGACATAAAGATACTAGCCAGAGGCTCAGCAATCTCTTCCCTCGTCTCATGGAGCAGCCTGGGGAATATACTGTCAGGCCCCAGGGACTTATCCGTCCTAATGTATTTTAACAACTCCAACACCTCCTCTCCCTTAATATCAACATGCTCCAGAACATCAACCTCACTCATATTGTCCTCACCATCATCAAGTTCCCTCTCATTGGTGAACACCGAAGAGAAGTATTCATTGAGGACTTCGCTCACTTCCACAGCCTCCAGGCACATCTTCCCACCTTTATCTCTAATCAGTCCTACCTTCCCTCCTGTCATCCTTTTTTTCTTCACGTAATTGAAGAATGCCTTGGGGTTTTCCTTTACCCTACTCGCCAAGGCCTTCTCATGCCCCCTTCTTGCTCTTCTCAGCCCCTTCTTAAGCTGCTTTCTTGCTTCCCTATATTCCTCAATAGACCCATCTGATCCTTGCTTCCTAAACCTCATGTATGCTGCCTTCTTCGACCTGACTAGATTTTCCACCTCACTTGTCACCCATGGTTCCTTCACCCTACCATTCTTTATCTTCCTCACTGGGACAAGTTTATCCCTAACAACCTGCAAGAGATCTCTAAACATTGACCACATGTCCATAGTACATTTGCCTACAAAGACGTCATCCCAATTCACACCCACAAGTTCTTCATAATTTGCCCTTCCCCAATTAAAAATTTTCCTGTCCTCTCTGATTCTATCCTTTTCCATGATAATTTTGTGTTGGTCTTCATGGTGAAGGACACATCTAATATGCCAAAGACAGATGTTATGGATGTAATGGGAGGTGAGGACCTCAATAGCAGTGCTGGGCAAGCTTGTGGGCCTGATGATAGACAAGTCCCCTGGTCTTGATGGAATGTATGTCAGGGTACTGAAAGAAATTGCAGAAGTTATAGTAGAGGCTTTGGTGATGATTTACCAAAATTCTCTGGACTCTGGGCAGGTCCCAATGGACTGGAAGACAGCAAATGTCACACTACTGTTTGAAAAAGGATGCAGGCAAAAACCAGGCAACTATAGGCCAGATAGTTTAATACCTGTAGTTGGGAAAATGCTTGAAGCTATCATTAAAGAAGAAATAGTGAGGCTTCTGGAAAGAAATGGATCCATCAGGCAGACGCAGCATGGATTCAGCAAATTTACTGGAGTTCTTTGAGGATATAGATTAGATTATGAGGACACTCAGTCCTCGTTTATTGTCATTTAGAAATGCATGCATTAAAAAATGATACAATGTTTCTCCAGAGTGATATCACAGAACACAAGACAAACCAAGACTAAAACCGACAAAACCACATAATTATAACATACAGTTACAACAGTGCAAAGCAATACCGTAATTTGATAAAGAGCAGACCATGGGCACAGTAAAAAAAAGTCTCAAGTCCCGATAGCCCCATCATCTCACACAGACAGTAGAAGGGAGAAACTCTCCCTGCCATGAACCTCCATCGCCGCAAACTTGCCAATGCAGCACCATTGGAAGCACCCGACTGCAGCGGACTCTGAGTCCATCCGAAAACTTCGAGCCTCTGACCAGCCCCTCCAACACCGAGCACTGAGCACCATCCTTTACCCCGTCCCGGCTGCCAAAGCAACAAGGAAAGCCGAGGACTCGGGGCCTTCCCCTCCAGAGATTCTGGATCACACAGTGGCAGCAGCAGCGAAGCAGGCATTTCAGAAGTTTCACCAGATGTTCTTCCGTGCTCTCACGTCTGTCTCCATCAAATCAGGATTGTGCACGGCATCCTACTTGACAGATAACAGACATCACCACCGGAGTGACCGCTGTGAGCTGTATCACACCGCCATCTTCTCCTCCCACCAACGGGGGCAGTGGATAGAGGGGAACAGATGGAAGTTATTCACTTGGATCTTCAGAAGGCATTCGATAGGATGCCACATAAAAGACTTATCCATAAGATAAGGATGCATAAGTTGGGGTGATGTATTAGCATTGATAGAGAATTGGTTAACTACTAGAAAGCAGAGAGTTGGGATACATGGGTGTTACTCCAGTTGACAATCAGTTGTGAGCGGTGTGTCACAGGGGTCAGTGCTGGGCCTGCAACTGTTCACGATACTGTATACGTTAATTATCTGGAAGAAGGGACCGAGTGTAGTGTATCTAAGTTTGCTGATGACACTAAATTGAGTGGAAAAGCAAATTGTGCAGAAGATACAGGGAGTCTGCAAAGAGATACAGATAGGTTAAGTGAGTGGGCAAGGGTCTGGCAGATGGAATACAATGTTGGTAAATGCGAGGTTATCCACTTTGGAAGGAAAATGGAATATCAGATTATTATTTAAATGGTAAAAGATTGCAGCATGAAGCTGTGCAGAGGGACTTGGGAGCACTTATGCGTGGATCACAAAAGGCTGGTTTGTGGGTGGAACAGACTATCGAGAAGGCAAATAGGATGTTGGCCTTCATTGCTGACAGATTGAATTTAAGAGCAGGGAGGTTACAATGCAACTGTACAGGGTACTGGTGAGGCTGCACCTGGAGTACTACGTGCAGTTCTGGTCTCCTTACTTGAGGATGGATATACTGGTTTTGGAGGTGGTGCAGAGGAGGTTCACCAGGTTGAATCCAGAGATGAGGGGGTTAGACTATGAGGAGAGATTGAGTTGCCTGAGACTGTACTCGCTGGACTTCGGAAGAATGAGAGGAGATCTTATAGAAACATATAAAATTAAGAAAGGGATAGATAAGATGGAGGCAGGAAAGTTGTTTCCACTGGTAGGTGAGACTAGAACTAGGGGACATAGCTTCAAGATTTGTGGGAGTAGATTTAAGACAGAGATGAGGAGGAACTGCTTGTTCCAGAGAGTAGTGAATCTGTGGAATTCTCTGCCCAATGAAGCAGTGGAGGCTACCTCAGTAAATATATTTAAGACAAAGTTGGATAGATTTTTGTCTAGTCGATGAATTAAGGGTTATGGGGAAAAGGTAGGTAAGAGGTCAGATCAGCCATGATCTTATTGAATGGTGCAGCAGGCTCGACAGGCCAGATGGCCTACTATATCCCGTAGGCAAATAACTTTATTCCACTCTGAGTTACATCACAACCATCACAAATTACTTAATCCCATCTGCTCACAGATCCTGAACTTTGCCAACCTCAGAGAAGTACAATCATTCTTCAGAAAGTCCAGGCCTTTCTTGTGTTTGATTAACACTTCAGAACTGGCTGAGAAGTGCCTTGCACCAATTATTACCCTTTGACCATCAGGCTCTTGAACCAGCTTCGATAGTGTCACTCACCTCAAAACTAAACTGAATCAACAACCTATGGACTCTCTTTCGATATTCTCAGTACTACAGTGGATTCCAGTTAAATGGGCAGCCACCAGTTTATCAGGGAAGCCATTTATTTGGGACAACTCTTAAGGAACAAAGACTACATTGAGAAAATAGCTAGGATTCCCTTCCTTTATTTGGGACACGATGCTGCAGACCCCTTGCTTAATGGTAGTAGCCCATGGCATATTAAGTGTTGAGAACCCCTTCTATGTGGCCTAATCAGGGCAGAGGACCATTGCCGAAGCCATTTTATCCAACGTTAGTCATATGCACTTGAATGGTCATTAGACACCACACTGTGCGTAGAGCAAACAGATTTTAAATAGTGTCAGTCAGTTTTTTGTGTTTTTGTGTTCAAAAAGCGGTGATTTTTGTCACTGATAGTTGGTGAGAAATAAACAGCAAGACAATTCAGAACCGTTTTGTTCACTGCAGTTTCAAGCATTACGGCATAGAGATTCCAGAAACAGTAGGGAACGAAAATGAAACAATTTTACTACTTCAACAAGTTAGGAATTACAAAGGTATTCACAATCAACTTGAATGTTACAATGGAAATGAAGATTTGGAGGATGCAATCATTGAAAAAAATGTATGAAGTTAGTCTAGGAGAGGAGAGGAGAAGATGGCGGCGCGACGCAGCTCGCAGCGGCCACTCCAGTGGTGATGTCTGCTATTTGTCAAGTAGGGTGCCATGCACAATCCTGATTTGATGGAGACGGACGTGAGAGCACGGAGGAACATCTGGTGAAACCTCTGAAATGCCTGCTTCGCCGCTGCTGTTACTGTGTGATCCAGAATCTCCGGAGGGGAAGGCCCCGAGTCCTCGGCTTTGCTTGTTACTCAGCGGCCGGGGCGGGGTCAAAGCGCTCAGCAGAGATGGTGCTCGGTGCTCGGTGTCGAAGGGCTGTTCGGAGACTTGAAGTTTTCGGACAGACTCAGAGTCGGCTGTGGTCAGGTGCTTCCAATGGTGCCGCATCGGCAAGTTTGCGGTGCTTGGAGGTTTGTCTTGTGTTTCTTGTGATATCATTCTGGAGGAACATTGCATCATTTTTTAATGCGTGCATTTCTAAATGACAATAAACGAGGACTGAGTGTCCTCATAATCTAATCTAATCTAATCTAGTCTATTACCTGCACTCGGTGTCTGTGCTGATTTTGTTTATTTACAGTCTGTCAAAAGAACTCAGCAGATGAATCCCTCTGTCAATAACCATTCGGAACTAAGCATCACACAGAATGCTGGAGGACCTCAGCAGGCCAGGCAACATCTACGGAAAATAGTACAGTCCACGTTTCGGGCCGAGACCCTTCGTCAGGACTAGAAAAATAGATGAGGAGTCAGAGTTAGAAAGTGGGGAAGTTGGGGGGGGGGGCGGAGGAAGAACCACAAGGTGATAGGTGAAACCGGGAGGGGAGGGGGAGTGTGAAGTGACGAGCTGGGAAGTTGATTGGTGAAAGAGATACAGGGCTGGCGAAGGGGAATCTGATAGGCGAGGACAGAAGGCCATGGAAGAGAGAAAAAGGGGAGGAGCATCAGAGGGATGTGATGGGCAGGTAAAGAGTTAAAGTGAGAGCAGGAAATGGGAATGGGAATGGTAAAGGGGTCGGGCAGGGGCTTTACTGAAAGTTCAAGAAATCGATGTTCATGCCATCAGGTTGGAGGCTACGCAGGCGAAATATAAGATGTTGCTCCTCCAACCTCAGTGTGGCCTCATCACAACAGTAGAGGAGGCCATGGACTGACATGTCAGAATGGGAATGGGAAGTGGAATTAAAATGGGTGGCCACTGGGAGAGCCTGCTTTTTCTGGTGGACGGAGCGTGGGTGCTCTGCTAAGTGGTCTCACAGTCTGCTTTGGGTCTCACCAATATACAGGAGACCACACCAAGAGCACCAGATACAGTAGATGACCCCAACAGGCTCACAGGTGAAGTGTCCCCTCACCTGGAAGGACTGTTTGGGGCCTTGGATGGTGGTGAGGGAGGAGGTGTGGGGGCAGGTACAGCACTTGTTCCGCTTACAAGAATAAGTGTCAGGAGGAGATCAGTGGGGAAGGACGAATGGCCACTGGAGTCGTATAGGGAGTGATCCCTGCGGAAAGCAGAAAGTAGTGGGGTGGGGAGGGAAGGATGTGCTTGGTGGTGGGATCCTGCTGGAGATGGCAGAAGTTTTGGAGAATTATGTGCTGGACATGGAGGCTGGTGGGGTGGTAGGTAAGGACAAGAGGAACCCTATCCCAGTTGGGGTGGCAGGAGATTGGGGAGAGGGCAGACATGCGTGAAATGGAAGAGATGTGGTTGTGGGCAGCATTGATGGCGGAGGAAGGGAAGCTCCTTTCTTTGAAGAAGGAGGAGATCTCCTTAGTTCTGGAATGAAAAGTCTCATCCTGAAAGCAGAATTCGCAGAGACGGAGGAACTAATACAGTTTTATAGTACCGTAGTGTTATAATTTATTCTATATTTCATTTAAATGCATAATTTGTGACTCAGTTAAACTGTAGTTTGCCTTTTTAAACCTTTTAACTATTTCCATGAAACTTCAGCTAATTGGGACAGCTGCTTAATTGGACCAAAATGTATGGGTCCCAATGATTCCCAATTAACCAGAATCCACTGTATTTATTTACTGCTTATTTATTATTATTATTTGTTTTTTTTTTGTAAATGCAGTTTGCCTTGTCTGGCACATTGGTTATTTGTGTGCAGTTTTTTTATTGATTCTGTTGTAATTCTTTGATCTACTGTGAATGCCGGCAAAAAAATGAATCTCAAACTTTAATAATAAACTTACTTTAAAATTTCAACTTATGAGAGGCCAGTACAGGTCTTGCTTTTATTGAAACCATATGCCATCAGGTATTACTAAAACATTGTGAAATATGTCATGGGCTCTGGCTGCCAATTCAGGCTGAGAGTGGAGATGGAAGGGTTTGCGTTGCAGACACGGCCGAGATGGAAAGAAGAACATGACGGGGACGCAGAAACTGAGACTCCTCTGGTGCTGATGCACAGTAGGATGGAGCTCTGGGGAACCGTAGGCCCGGCAACTTGCTGTGGAGAAATGAGGAGGAGGGATCTCAGGAGTTGCCTGCAAGGTGCTGGATGTTCTCGGAGAGGCTCAGGGAAAGGAGGGGATTGGGGCGGCAGCAATGGCAGTTGAGTCAGGACATAAACCCACAAGCACAGGTTGCCGGAGGAACTCGGTAAGTCAAGCAGCATCTGTAGGGGGGATGGAACCACACACTTTTCCCGGTGTTCCCACCTGCCTTCCCCACCTCCCTCATTTGCTTCCCATGTTCCACCTTCCTCTCCTATAAGATTCCACCACCTGCAGGCCTTTGTCACCTCCACCTCTCACCTCCCAGTCTCTGTCGATATCTCCACCCCCCCCATCAGCCCATCACCCCTCCTCACCTGCACTCACCTATCACCTTCCAGCCTCTGTCAATATCTCCACCCTCCCCTCTTTCATCTGTCCATCACCCCTCCTCATCTTGACCTACCCACCACTCCCAGCCTCTGTCAATATCTCCACCCTCCCCTCCTCCATCTATCCATCACCTCCTCACCTGTGTCCACCCATCACTCCCAGCCTCTGTTGATATCTCCACCCCCCCTTCCATCTGTCCATCACCCATCCTCATCTTGATCCACCCATCACTCCCAGCCTCTGTCGATATCTCCACCCTCCCCTCCTCCATCTGTCCATCACCTCTCCTTACCTCCCAGGTTTAGTTCCATCCCCTCCTCTCCACCTTTTTACAATGGCTATCTCCCCTCTAGCTTACAGTCCAAGTGAAGAGCCTCGACCTGAAAGATCAACTGTCCATTTCTCTCCACAGGTGCTGCCTGACCAGTTGAGTTAGACCATAAGACCATAAGTCATAGGAACAGAAATAGGCCATTCAGCCCATTGAGTCTGCTCTGCCATTCCATCATGGCTGATCCTGGATCCCACTCAACCCCACACACCTGCCTTCTCACCATACCCTTTGATGGTCTGACTGATCAGGAAACCATCAACTTCTGTGTTAAATAACTGTTGAGCCAGTTCATTGGCTATATTTAAGAGGGAGTTTGATATGGCCCTTGTGGCAGAAGGGATCAGGGGGTATGGAGAGAAGGCAGGTACAGGGTTCTGAGATGAATGATCAGCCATAATCATACTGAATGGCGGTGCAGGCTCGAAGGGCCGAATGGCCTACTCCTGCACCTGTTTTCTATGTTTCTATATACGCACAGACTTGGCCTCCATCACAGTTTATGGCAGTGCATTCCAGATTTACTACTCTCTGGCTTAAAAAAAAGACCACCTCTCAATGTTGAGGCTGTGCCCTCTAGTTCTGGAAACCCCCACATCCACCAGTGAGTACAGGCCCAAAGCTGCCAAACGCTCCACATATGTTAACCCCTTCATTCCCAGAATCATCCTGATGAACCTCCTCTGGACTCTCTCCAATGACAACACATCCTTTCCAACATATGGGTCAGACCCCACTTGGAGTACTGTGCTCAGTTCTGGTCGCCTCACTACAGGAAGGATGTGGAAACCATAGAAAGGGTGCAGAGGAGATTTACAAGGATGTTGCCTGGACTTGTGGGGGGGGGGCGCATGCCTTATGAGAATAGGTTGAGTGATGGAGGATGAGAAGTGACCTGATAGGGGTGTATAAGATAATGAGAGGCATTGATCGTGTGGATAGTCAGAGGCCTTTTCCCAGGGCTGGAATGGCTAGCACGAGAGGGCACAGTTTTAAGGTGCTTAGAAGTAGGTACAGAGGAGATGTCGGGGTAAGTTTTTTTTACGCAGAGTGTGGCGAGTGCGTGGAATGGGCTGCCGGCGACGGTGGTGGAGGAGGATACGATAGGGTCTCTTAAGAGACTCCTGATGGGTACATGGAGCTTAGAAAAATAGAAGGCTATGGGTAATCCTAGGTAATTTCTAAGGCAAGGACATTTTCGGCACAGCTTTGTGGGCCGAAGGGCCTGTATCTTGCTGTAGCTTTTCTATGTTTCTATAACGTTGACTATTTATTCCTCTCCATAGACGTCATCTGATTTGCTGAGTTCCTCCAGCATTTTGTGTGTTACATATAAAAGCTTTGTATGAAACAAAACTCAAGGATTGATGGGGAATTGGGGAGAAGTTTGAGGAGCAGGAAGGAGGTCACCTTCTTCAGTACACTTACTTACTTGCACAGGAGGCTCTTCAGCCTGTCAAAGCCATGTACTTCCACATGCCTCATTCACTCCAAGCACAGGTCCCTGTGCTGATCACCCAGAGTGAGTGATATGTTACTGGGCAGTTGGCATGTCTTGCGTTTGGCCAACATGAGAGATGAAGTGTGCGGCCCGCTGAGCTAACACTATGACAGCACCAGAGAGCCAGGCTCAATCGCACCACCGTCTGTGGGGGGGGGGGGCATGGTGGCATAGCTATTAGCATAACGTTTTACAGCGGGATTCAATCCCACCACTACCTATACAGGCAGCATGGTAGTGTATTGGTTAGCATGAGACTTTGACCTGGGTTCAATTCCAACACTGTCTGTAAGAGGTTTTGTACATTCTCCCTGTGCCTGTGTAGGGGTCCTTCGGGTGCTCTGGTTTCCTCCCATATATGGGGTAGTAGGTTGACTGGCCGGGGTGTAATTGGGCAGCACAGGTTCACTGGGCCAGAAGGGGCGTTACCATGTTGTATCTCTAAATCAAATAAAGGAAATAAAAGCCTCTCGACCAGGGTTCCACACCCTGGGAAGACCAGGCTCTTGGGTGCACATTGACACAGAGAAAGTAAATGTGTGACAGTTAGAGGTGAGGGAGAAGCAGAGACAGAAACGATATTCCAGAGGACAGTGACGGATGACTCCCAGTATCGAGTGTCAGCCGCATTCCTGATTCCAAGCGAGCCTCGAACAGCACAGCTGCTGAGATACGTAACTAGGAAGCTGTCCTGTGCTCATTCCAGTCTGGATATCTCCACCTGTCCAGGCACCATCTCGTGCTCTCAGCTTTGAGACAAGCCTGTTTAATGAGTGTTCTTGCTTAAACATGCTTGTTCATTACTGGAGCAATCTAACGGGACAACTATTAATTGGGAACCACAAACTGGGGATTATAAATAAGATTTCACGATCTATAAAACTTCGGTTAGACCACACATGAAGTATTGTGCTCAGATTTGTTCGCCTCATTGAAGGAAAGATGTGGAAGCTTCAGAGCGAGTGCAAATAGATTTGCCAGGTTGCTGCCTGGATTGGAGAGTATGTTTGTGAGGAGAGATTGAATAAGCTTCGCTTTTCTCTTTGGAGCAAAGGGGGATGAGAGGCATCTCTGATAAGAGGAATAGATAGAGTGGACACTCATTGCTGTTTTCCCAAGGCTGCAATGGCTAATACCAGAGGGCATTCCTTTAAGGTGGGTAGAGGAAAGTTTAGGGGGGATGTCAGGTAAATTGTTTTGGAGCGAAGGAGGAAGAGCGGCGATTTGAAGAAGGTCTACAAGATGATTGTGCCTCGGTAGAGGATGAGCGGTGATTTGAAGAAGGTCTACAAGATGGTTGTGCCTCGGTAGAGGATGAGCGGCGATTTGAAGAAGGTCTACAAGATGGTTGTGCCTCGGTAGAGGATGAGCGGCGATTTGAAGAAGGTCTACAAGATGATTGTGCCTCGGTAGAGGATGAGCGGCGATTTGAAGAAGGTCTACAAGATGATTGTGCCTCGGTAGAGTGGACAGCCAGAACCATTTTCACAGGAAGAAATGGTAGATTCCTGAACTGATCACCTCTCTCACTCTAAGAAAAAGCATGAATAGAATTTTATCCACTTTATAAGATCTCTCAGTTTCAAGGAATAAATTCCTGCAACAAGTTCTTGGGTGTCAATGTCTCTGCACCCAACAGATGAATGCAATTACAAAGAAGACACAACAGTGGCTATATTCCATTAGGTTTTGAGGAGATTTGTTATGGCATCTAGCAAATGTCTACAGATGTACCATGGCAAGCATTCTGACTGGTCGCATCACCATCTGGTATGGGGGTACGGAAACCACCGCACTGCTGCAGAAAGTAGCAAACTCATCATGGGTGCAGTCCTCACTACCACTGAGTTCACCTTCAAAAGGCAACGCTTCAAAAAGGTGGCGTCCGTCATAAAGGACCCCATCACTCAGGACATGCTCTGAAGATGCACACTCAGTGTTTTAGGAACAGTTTCTTCCCCTCCACCGTCAGATTTCTGAACAGAGAGTGGACCCATGATCACTACCCCACTAGTCCTTCTTTGCTCTCTTTTTGCACTACTTACTTAATTTATATGTTTTTTATTGTGGCTTATAGTTTTTTATTATGTGTTGCAATGTACTGCTGCCATATAACAACAAATTTCAGGACATATTAAACCCTGAGTCTGACTTTGAGCGGACCAGCCTCTCCTCTCCCTTCGAGTCCTGGCTAAAGATCAAGACCAGCACACTGCAAGGGTGATGGGGAGGTGAATGAAATGCTCACTGCCTGTGTCAGCCCTTTCCCGCTCCCATCCAGTGGCGATGAAGGCAGTGTGACATGCACAGCAAGATCCCATGTCAGAAAACTATGACAGCGAGCAAGTCACCTGTTTGGTGCAGGCGTGGGTCCAATCCACCCCTGACCCCGAGGCTCGGTGTAAACTGTCACCTGAAAGTCTAGATGCTGGAGTACCAGGTCTGCCTGGCTATTTCTGCTCAGCTCTTGGCAGAGGGTCTGGAACCAGCTGTGGATCTGAATTGGAGGTGACTGTTCCTCCTACAGAGCCCGTCACTGTATGTGGACAGAGAACGTGCGATCCTACACCTGTCTAAAAATACCCCAGGGATAATCTTCTGGCTGGGAAACACCAGAGAAGGCAGTTTCTGCAGGGTGGATATCTTTAACAGCTTTATCATTCTGCACATTCTGACTGTTCTGAATTTGGTCAAGAAGCGAGAAACGGGCTGATATTTTGTGGCTCACATTCCCCTTTGCTGGTGCGTTGGAAGCGTAGGCCACTCTCCCCTCCCTCTTTCACCGCACGCTAGCTGTCCCTTGCCCTTCACTTAGACTCAAGTGACATTGAAACAGGCCCCTCGGCCCATTGAACTCAACCTAACCATCAACAAGCCATTTCTACTAATCCCATCTTTTTTCTTTCACTCACCCTCCAGTACGGCCGCACAGCAGCACAGCAGATAGTGTAATGCTTTTCAACGCCAGTTGCAAGATTGGGGTTCAATTCCCGCTACAGAGTGTAAGGAGTTTGTACATTATTTGATCTGCTCTTGCACAGTTCCAGAAAACTATTCAGTTGAAGCCATCTTTGCCTTTGGTTTCTCAGCCTGCCATCTTGTGGTTGCCACAAGCAGTGCATTTGCAGTACTGCTACTCACCACCGGCAGAGTACTGAGTAGATCAATCAAAGACGTTCAGGATATCCATTTCATGCTGCATCCTCTCTGGTTTATAATAACCTTGTGAACCTACGCTGCACTCCCTCAATAGCAAGAATGTCCTTCCTCAAATTTGGAGACCAAAACTGCACACAGTACTCCAGGTGTGGTCTCACCAGGGCCCTGTACAGCTGCAGAAGGGCCTCTTTGCTCTTATACTCAATTCCCCTTGTTATGAAGGCCAGCATGCCATTAGCTTTCTTAACAGCCTGCTGTACCTGCATGCTTACTTTCAGTGACTGATGTACAAGAACACCTAGATCTCATTGTACTTCCCCTTTTCCTAACTTGACTCCATTTAGATAATAATCTGCCTCCCTGTTCTTACCACCAAAGTGGATAACCTCACATTTATCCACATTAAACTGCATCTGCCATGCATCTGCCACTCACCCAACCTGTCCAAGTCACCCTGCATTCTCATGACATCCTCCTCACATTTCACACTGCCACCCAGCTTTGTGTCATCAGCAAATTTGCTAATGTTACTTTTAATTCCCTCATCTAAATCATTAATATATATTGTAAACAGCTGCGGTACCCCACTGGTCACCGCCTGCCATTCCGAAAGGGACCCATTAATCACTACTCTTTGTTTTCTGTCAGCCAGCCAATTTTCAATCCATGTCAGTACTCTGCCTCCAATACCATGTGCCCTAATTTTGCCCACTAATCTCCCATGTGGGGCTTTATCAAAGGCTTTCTGAAAGTCCAGGTACACTACATCCACTGGCTCTCCCTTGTCCATTTTCATAGTTACATCCTCAAAAAATTCCAAAAGATTAGTCAAGCACGATTTCCCCTTCATAAATCCATGCTGACTCGGACCGATCCTGTTACTGCTATCCAGATGTGTCGTAATTTCATCTTCTATAATTGACTCCAGCATCTTTCCCACCACCGACGTCAGGCTAACTGGTCTATAATTCCCTGCTTTCTCTCTTCATCCCTTCTTGAAGAGAGGGACAACATTAGCTACCCTCCAATCCACAGGAACTGATCCTGAATCTACACAACATTGGAAAATGATTACCAATGCATCCACAATTTCTAAAGCCACCTCCTTAAGTACCGTGAGATGCAGACCATCAGGTCCCGGGGACTTACCAGCCTTCAGACCCAACAGTCTATCCAACACCATTTCCTGCCTAATATAAATTTCCTTCAATTCATCCATTACCCTAGGTCCTTTGGCCACTATTATTGTGAGTATTGTAATGCTCACAACGTGGATGAGGAAAAGGAAGTCTCCACAAGTCTTTGCTTAATGTGTATTAAAACACAGTCTCTTACACAATTTTATACTTTATACTTTATACTTTATTGTCGCCAAACAATTGATACTAGAACATACAATCACAGCGATATTTGATTCTGCGCTTCCCACTCCCTTGATTACAAATATTAAATATTAAAAACATTTAAAATAGTAAAAATTAGTAAATATTAAAAATTTAAATGACAAACCATAAATAGAAAATAGAAAAATGGCAAGTAAAGTAGTACAAAAAAACTGAGAGGCAGGTCCGGATGTTTGGAGGGTATGGCCCAGATCCGGGTCAGGATCTGTTCAGCAGTCTTATCACAGTTGGAAAGAAACTGTTCCCAAATCTGGCCGTACGAGTCTTCAAGCTCCTGAGCCTTCTCCTGGAGGTAAGAGGGACGAAAAGGCTGTTGGCTGGGTGGGTTGTGTCCTTGATTATCCTGGCAGCACTGCTCCGACAGCGTGCGGTGTAAAGTGAGTCCACGGATGGAATATTGGTTTGTGTGATGTGCTGTGCCGTGTTCATGATCTTCTGTAGCTTCTTCCGGTCTTGGACAGGACAATTTCCATACCAGGTTGTGATGCACCCTAGAAGAATGCTTTCTATGGTGCATCTATAAAAATTAGTCAGGGTTTTAGGGGACAGGCCAAATTTCTTTAGTTTCCTCAGGAAGTAAAGGTGCTGGGGGGCCTTCTTGGCAGTGAACTCTGCTTGGTTGGACCAAGTCAGGTCATTTGTGATATTGACCCCGAGGAACTTAAAGCTTTTGACCTGTTCCACTTGCGCACCACCGATGTAAATTGGGTCGTGCGGTCCGCTACTCCTTCTGAAGTCAACAACCAATTCCTTCGTCTTGCTGACGTTGAGGGATAGGTTATTGTCTTTGCACCATGCAACCAGGTTCTTAATTTCCTCTCTGTACTCAAACTCATCATTACCCAAGATACGGCCTACAATTGTTGTGTCATCAGTAAACTTATATATTGAGTTTGATGGAAACTTGGCTACACAATCATGGGTGTACAGTGAGTACAGCAGGGGGCTGAGTACACAGCCTTGTGGGGCACCAGTGCTCAGAGTGATTGTAGAGGAGAGCTTGTCCCCTATTTTTACAGCCTGGGTTCTGTCTGTGAGGAAGTTGAAGATCCAGCTGCAGATCTGAGTGCTCAGGCCCAGGTTCCGGAGCTTAAGAATCAGTTTATTTGGAATGATGGCATTAAAGGCAGAGCTGTAGTCAATGAAAAGAAGCCTTACGTATACGTCTTTATTCTCCAGGTGTTCTGAGGAGGAATGTAGGGCCAGAGAGATGGCATCTGCCGTTGACCTGTTGCTCCAGTAGGTGAATTGCAAAGCGTCAAGGTTGACCGGTAGGCTGTGGTTGATGTGTGCCATAACCAATCTCTCGAAGCACTTCATAGCAACATAGTAACTCCTGAAACACCAGCAAGCAAAATGTCCGATGAAATTGCTGAAATTTTACAAAATCACTTGAGCCCAAAACTGCTAGTAATAGCTGAGAGATTTAGATTTCACAAAAGGAACCAGTCAAAGGATGAAAATATTCCTGAATACATGGCAGAACTGCACAAACTTTCCCAATACTCTGATTTTGGAGATTGACTTTGTGGTGCATTAAGGGACAGGCTTGTATGTGGCATGCACACAGTCAAAGCAATCAAAAGAGGCTACTGTCAGAAAGAGACTTTACCTTACCTTAGAATGGACAATTATCAATGGAGAGAGCAGCAAATGATACATCAGAACTACAGAAAAAGTGATTAGAATGTGATACGTATAAAATGTCCCTGAATGTTGCAAAAAGCCAGAATTGTTATCAATGTGGCAAATCCTCACATGATTTTTTCAAAAGAAAAAAAATTGCAAGAAGTATTGCAGACAAGGGCACATAGAGAGAGTGTACAAATCCAACAAAAAGAGAAAACTAAACGGATGCATAAAGTGACAGAAAGTGAAATGGAACTAGACAACACAGAGTCTAACAAAGGTGAGCTGTCATGCTTGGAACTGCATAGCATTACTGAAGCAGATTGCAAAATCATATGGATCACATAGATGTGGGCTGACTATAACAGACTACCATTAGAAAAGACCTTGGTGTTGCGAAAGACCTACACAGGCAAAAAAGTGTCTCCCAAAGGCAAACTAAAAGTGAATGTAACGTACGGAGGTAAAACACAGCAGTTAAGCTTTATGTATTGAAAAGTGGAGGGCCAGCACTTTACAGATGTGAATGGTTGAGAAAAATCCAACTAGAATGGCACACAATCAAAAGCTTCAATATGTCATCAACGGGCAATTGCAGGCCAAACAGTAGCACTAACCAGAGACTGTCACAGCTGCTTAATGCTAATGAGAAGGTGTTTGAGAAGGGTATTGGAAAACTCAAAGGCACAAAGGCCAGAATTGAACTAGAGTGAAGCAACAACACCAAGATTGCATGTAGGGTGTCCAATGCCTTATGCACTAGGGCCTTAAGTGGATGCTGAACTTCGGAGCTCGGAAACATCTGGTATTCTCTCCAAGATTGAGTGGAGCAATTGGGCCATACCCATTGTCCCAGTGATCAGGAAAGGAAAGGCCAGAGCTGTTTGCATATGCAGGGACTTCAAAGTGAGCATCAATCCTCTGCTGCGTACTGCGCAGTATCCCCGGCCACAAATAGTTGACATCTTTGTGTCTTGGTAGACAAGGAAAGGTTTCCAAAGATTGACTTGTCATAATTCTATCTGCAAATGGAGATTGAGGAGTCAAGCAGGAAGTTCCTCACAGTCAACGCCCACAAGGGACTGTTCCAGTATAATCATCTTGTCTTCGGCATCGCATCAGCTCCAGCAATTTGGCAAAGAGAAATGGACCAAGTGCTCCAAGATATCCCAGGAATACCATGTTACTTTGATGGCATCATTGTGACTGGCAGGACACTGAAGAGCACCTCCAGAACCTTGGTAAAGTGCTTACCAGGTTGAGTGAGTATGGTCTGTGCAAAGTGAGACAAATGTGAGTTTTTTGAAAATGAAATCTCATATTGTGGGCATGTCATTAACAAGCATGGTTTACATAAGTCACTACAGAAAACTGAAGCAGTGCTGTGGACACCTAAACTGGAAAATGTGTCATAACTCAGGTTATACTTGGGTCTTGTAAACTACTATCACGGGTTTCTCCCAAATCTTCCTACAGTGCTACACCCATTAAATACAGATAGGAGCAAAGTGGTCAGGAAGATCAAAGAGCATTCAAGGAAACAAACAGACTGATAACATCAGATGAACTGCTCACCCATTATGACCCACCTCTGTTCATAAGATTGGCGTGCATTGCCTTATGGCATTGGTGCCATTTGGTTACACATTATGAAAGATGGATCTGAACATCTGAATACATTTGCTTCAAGATCACTGATGAGCACAGAATGCTACTACGCACAGATCAACCAAGAGGCCTTTAGCCTAGGTTGGGGAGCAAAGAAGTTCCACCACCACATTGACGGACAAATAATCTTGTAACAGAGAATCAGCCCTTGTGTTCATTTTGAATCCCAGTGATGTCTGCTACCCAGATGCAATGTTGGGCACATTTCCTAGGAGCCCACTCTTATGACATAGAGTTCAAGGCACCAAACAACACAGCAATGCCAACAGCTTGTCACATCTTCCACTGTTGACAACTGAAGAAGAAAAGTCTTTATTCTGTGACCAAACAGAGGTGTTCCACAAAACATTGGTGGGCCAGCTGCCAGTAACAAATTCTGAAATACAAAAGAGAAACAAGGAATGACCCGACATTGTCAAAAGTCTATGACATCACCATGCAAGAATGGTCAGCACATGGTTTTCCTGCTCCCAGAGTTCTCAGTGCAATGAGACCAACTGTCTGTATGTCAAAGAACCAATATGTGTGGATCTCATGTTATAGTTCCCTCTAGCTTTCCCTTTCAGAGTTCTTTTGAAGACCCTGACCTGGAGTTACATGCTGACTTCGGTTCTTTGCGGGAATGGGACCCACTCCCTGGGTCTCACGACTAGCTGCTATTCGTCATACCAAAGACACGACCTAGAAGACTAGCATGCCTTCAGGGTTCCAGGATTTTGTGGCTCTGGAGGCAGACGGACTGGAGGTTGATGCCTCTGCAGGAACTCGGTGTGTCGTGGGAGACAGAAAATCGAAAGCAGCAAGCTGGCTGCTGGCTTTGTGCCCAGAGACCCAGGTTCTTTGGGCACAGAGCTCTGGAAAAACAATGCAACAGGCTTTTAATGTCATTAATCAATGAGTTGTTTATTATGTTTCCCCTCTCACTGTGAAACGGAGACACCTCTTTTTCCTTTATTAGGGAGAGAGAGGGCCTGTGGTATGTTGAATTACTGGGTGAACAAGTAGTATTTGGGGCACTGCAAGTCTGTGTCTTTATTGATGCTTTGCTGCACGCTTGAGTGCTCAGTGGGGGGAGCCAATGCTTTTTGTGCTGGTGGGGGAGGGGGGGTCGTTGCTTTGTTGCTGCTTATGTGTTGGGGGGGAGCTTTGGGTTTCTAAGATTTAACTGTCATTCATTCTTTCAGGCACTCCTCTGCTTTCATAGATGGTTGTGAAGAAAAAGAATTTCAGGATGTATATTGAATACACTTCTCTAACATTAAGTACACCCTTGAAACCTTTAAAACTGCGCACTAGTGTTAGGGAATCTGCATGAAGGACACCTGGGTACAGTCAAGATGAAGAATCTTGCCGGAGCTACGTGTGGTGACTGGGAATAGACAGACCGATTGAAGACTTGGCCAAAAGCAGGTTAGGATGCCACTAAGTTCAAAATGCACTCCTAGAGGCATCATTACACCCGTGGGAGTGACTGTCATCACCATGGCAAAAGTACATATTAACTTTGCTGGGCCATCCATGGACTCTGTTTTTCTGATTGCTGTACATGCTCATTTGAAGTGGCCTGAGGTCAAACTAATGAAGTCAACCACATCAGAAAATACTGTTTCCGCTCTTCGAACACTCTTCTCCAGAAATGGCTTATCCAAAGAAATTGGAGAGGTAATACACATCAGAAGAGTTCAGACTTCTCATGAAGAAAAATAGCATCAGACATTTAAAGTCAGCTCCTCACCATGCAGCAATGAATGGGTTCGCTGAAAGGTTTATCAAAACCTTCAAGGAGTCCATTAAAGTGATGGACAAGGAGGACATTTCTCTTCAGCACAAGGTGGACAACTTCCTTTTTGTGTATCGGAACTCTGTTCATGCAATGACAAATCAAACACCTGCAATGCTGTTCGTGAGCAGGAATCTGAGATCTCGCGTAGACCTCCTGAAACCAGATCTACGGAGGGAAGTGTAGAATAAACAGTTCAGCCAGTTGCTAAGTAAATCAGCAAGGAGCTTCGAGGTCCCAGTGCGTGATTACCGAAAAGAGAATTGGACACCATCACACCTGGAGACATCATAAGCTATAAGAGTAGACCATAAGATAGACCATAAACATAGGAGCAGAATAGGCCATTCGGCCCATCAAGTCTGCTCTGCCATTTCATCACGGCTGATCCATTATTCTTCTCAGCCGCAATCTCCTGCCTCCCACCCCCGCCTCCACCGTACGTCTTCATGCCCTGACCAATCAAGACTCTATCAACCTTTACCTCAAATATACATACAGATTCGGCCTCCACAGCTGTCTGTGGCAACAAATTCCACAGATTCACCACTTAATGGCTAAAGAAATTCATCCTCATCTCAGTTCTAATACGATGCCCCTCTATACTGAGGCCACCCTAGATTTAGACTCTCCCAGCATAGGAAACATCCTGTCCACATCCACTCTATCAAGGCCTTTCACTGTTCAATTGATTTCAATAAGGTCATCCCTCATTCTTCTCAATTCCAGTGAATACAGGCCTAGAGCCATCAAACACTTTTCATGTGACAAGCTGTTCAAACCTGCAATCATTTTTGTGAACCTCCTTTGAACCCTCTCCAGTTTCAGCATATCCTTTCTAAGATAAGGGGCCCAAAACAGCTCACAACACTTCAAGCGAGGCCTCACCAGTGCTTTATAAAGTCTCAACATTACATCCTTGCTTTTATATTGTAGTCCTCTTGAAATTAATGCTAACATCGCATTTGACTTCCTCACCACACACTCAATCTACAAATTAACCTTTAGGGAATCCTGCACAAGGACTCCCACGGCCCTTTGTACCTCAGTCTTTTGTATTTTCTCTCTATTTAGAAAGCAGTCAACCCTTTCATTTCTTCCAAAGTGCATAACCATACACTTCCTGACACTGTATTCCATCTGCCATTTCCTTGCTTATTCTCCTAATCTGTCTAGATTCGTCTGTAGCTTCTCTACTTCCTCAAAACTACCTGCACCTCCACCTATCTTCATATCGTCTGCAAACTTTGCAACAAACCTATCAACTCCATCATCCAAATCAATAATATATAACTTAAAAACCATCAGTCCCAGACAGACCCCTGTGTCACCAGCAGTCAACCAGAAAAGATTCCCTTTATTCCCACTCTTTGGCTTCTGCCAGTCAGCCACTGTTTTATCCATACTAGAATCTTCCCTGCAATACCATTGGCTCATAGCTTGTTAAGCAGCCTCATGTGTGGCACCTCGTCAAAGGCCTCCTGAAAATCCAAGTACACAATGTTAACCAATTCTCCTTTGTCTATTCTGCTTGTTATTTCTTCAAAGATTTCCAACAGATTTCTCAGGCAAGATTTTCCCTTGAGGAAACCATGCTGACTACGACCTATTTTTTCATGTGTCTCCAAGTACCCCGAAACTACATCGTTAACAATTGACTCCAACATTTTCCCAATCACTCAGGTCAGACTATAATTTCCTTTCTTCTACCCTGCTTCCTTCTTGGAGTGAAATTTGCAATTTTCCAATCTTCTTGAACCATTCCAGAATCCCGTGAAACTTGAAAGATTCATTATTAATGCCTCCAGAATCTCTTCAGCCACCTCTTTCAGAACCCTGGGGTCATGTGAACCAGATACTGGATGCTCGGCCAAAGAACACACCTGGGTCGTCTGCGTCCTACAAGGTGGACTTACCACTGGACTTAGTTTTCAGCAATGATCATGTCACCAACTGCAACGTGTCATCTGCAACGGAGAAGGTTGTCTTTGACAGGACAACTGCCAAACCTAATGCCACTTCACAGGTCCAGAGGCATTATCCTGAAAGAAACAAAGTACCACCCAAAAGACCAGATCTTTAACATAGTGAAGTTAGTTATGGACTACTATTTATAAAAAAAATCAAGCAAACACTGTCATTGTGAAAGCATGTTTATTTGAACAAGGTCTGTTACAGGGAAATTGAATATTTTGTTAGATACACAGTCTTATGTTACATGAATTTAAAGTGGGAAAGAATGTAGTGTACAGATCTATTCCTTTAGCATAATAACTCCCCTTAGCACTAATTATTGACTGATAACTTACCCATTCACATTGATTCGGTGCTCTCTCTGCAAAGTGAATATACAAGTTAACTTCACCTCTGAGTGTGTGCCTTTATTTATTTGATATCTAGTTGGACAGACACAAAAGTGGCTCCATGGACAGGTTGGACAAAGGGCCTGTTTTCATGCTGTTTGACTCTGTGGCTCCATGCACAAGTTGGGCCCAAAAGGCCCCTTTCCACACTGTTTGAATCTCTGTCTCCATGCAGAAAAGTTACTAATAGAAACTCTCAACTGGTCAGGCCACGTTTACAGTAAGAGAACTGGATGGTTGAAGGTTTGAGGTGGCAGGAGACTGGGTAGCATAACTGAAGCACAAAATCCTAATCACGACACATTAGCAAAGTATGGGCACTTCCCACTAGGATGAACTTCTAGCTTTCCAATTTAGCTTTGTGGAAATTGTGTATCAAGTATCTTATTCTTGTGAATGCTACTCATTTGATGCTACATGCCTGTGATGCCCCTGCAAGTAAGATTTGCGCATTGGAGTTGCAACTGGTTTATTATTGTCATATATGACGAGATACAGTGAAAAGCTTGTCTTGCATACTGTTCATACAGTTAAATGATGCTTCAAGGTCCAAAATAAAGGGCCGTCTCTTTAAAACAGAGATGAGGAGGAATCTCTTTAGCCAGAGAGTGGTGAATTTGTGGAATTTGTCACCACAGGCAGCTATGGAGGCCAAGTCATTGGTAGATTTAAAGTGGAGGTGATGGGAGGGAGGGAACGTCGACTCAGACCATGAGAGGCCTGTGTCGGGCATTTTCATGCCTTACAAGGTGCAGATTGGAAGTCTGTGTGGGGCGCCACTCCTCACACAGACAGTAGAGCAATGTGTAGTTAAATGCCTTGCTCAGGGACACACACACGCTACCTGTGGTAACCTATATATATATATAGTAACTGGGTTACCTCTCTGGACGCGCCCCTCTGCTGACTGCTCCTGTGGCTCCTCCCACAGACCCCTGAATAAAGGCGTTTGTGTCACTGCTCCTCCCTCAGTCCAGGGCAGATACTCAGCATGGTCGAGGTCACTTTTACTGCTAATAAAAACCTTTCAGTATTTACTGTACTTCCAGTCTTTTGGAGTAATTGATAGTGCATCACTACCACAGCAGAGGCTCGAACTAGCGACCTTCAGAGGTGATGGGTTCTGGATTACTAAGGGTGTCAAAGGTCATAGGGAGAATGCAAGAGAATGAGGTTGAGCAGAATAATTAATCAGCCATGCTAGAATGGTGGAGCAGACTCGATGGGCCAAATGGCCTAATTGTGTCTTCTACTCTTATGTCTTTTTACTCAGAGCGTTGACGTAGAACAAAATAAAACTATAACAATGCAACAATCCATGAGCCCATGAACAACACCTCAAATTACAGAGAAAGTGCAGGCAGAAAATAAGCTGTGAGGTCCACAATGAGGTAGATTGTGAGGACACGAGCACCATTTAATATTCTTGTAACAGCAGGATAGAAGCTGATTTGAGACTGCTGGAACGCACTTTTAGGCTTTTGTCTTTTCTGCCTGATGAAAGAGAGAAGGCAAAAACTTGGATTTGACTTTGACAGTTGTGCTGGCTAAGAGAAAGTGGTGGGGCTTGTCATCCGCACTGATCTGACTGAAAGTGATGTAAAATGGGGAAAAATGAATGAAAGACGAGAGAAATAAACCATGCTGGGATTTGATACGAACTGAAGCGGACTGAAATGAAACCAGGAATTTTTTACATCAGGCAGTATTGGGGAGAAGAGAAAAACGTGGCATCATCGGCTGCCATGATGAGGCTGGCAGCAGCAACAGTTCCTGTTCCTTCTGGTACTCTCCAACCCGATGGCATGAACATCAATTAAAATCTCCTTTCCCCAATGAATGCTCCACTTCTGCCCCGGCAGATGATAAGGCACTTTTACTCATTGAGAGTATGGAAGGACAAAGGTGTCAGAACGGGTGGGAGAAAGATAGAAGATTTAGGTGACAGGCAATTGGAAGATCAGGGTGGTCTGAAAGGAGTTCTGCAAGATTTCACTACAGGCAAATAAATCATATTTTGTCTCAGTAGCCTCCAAACTGGTGACATTTGATTAACTTCTGGTACTTGCTCTCCCCTCCCCTTCTCTTTTTGCTATTCCGCACTCTGGCTCCCCTCTTAACCCTCACATTTCATAAGAGCATAAGAAATAGGAGCAGGAGTAGGAGCCCATCGAGCCCGCTCCACCAATCATTAAGATCATGGCTGATCTGGCCATGGACTCATCTCCACCTACCTGCCTTTTCCCCATAACCCTTAATCCCCCAACTATGCAAAAATCTATCCAACCTTGTCTTAAGTAAATTTACTGAGGTAGCCTCCACTGCTTCATTGGACAGAGAATTCCACAGATTCACCACTCTTTTGGAAAAGCAGTTCCTCCTCATCTCTGTCCTAAAGTTACTCCGCTGAATCATGAGGCTATGTCCCCTAGTTCTAGTCTCACCTACCAGTGGAAACAGCTTTCCTACCTCTATCTTATTTTTTTTTTGTGTGTGTGCCATACTCTAACCAGAGCCTCGGCGACCACTTTTTCAAGTGGTTGTCTTGGAGGAAAGATTCTGTGAGTGGTCCCCCACATCCTCACAGCGCAGTTTTTTTTACGAGGCCGAGTTGCGAGCTGGACACTCAACCTGGCATGGATGGAAAGTGTGCCCGGGAGCCACTCAACTGGATTCGAACTCAGGAACCTTCACTCCAGAGTTCGGAGTCCGGCGCTGATGTCACTGCGCCTCCATCTTATCTATCCCTTTCATAATTTTATATGTTTCTATAAGGTCTTCTCTCATCCTTCTGAATTCTGAATTCTGGTGAGTACAGTCCCAGGTGACTCAATCTCTCCTCATAGTCTAACCCCCTCATCTCTGGAATCAACCTGGTGAACCTCCTTTGCACCACCTCCAAAGCCAGTATATCGTTCCTCAGGTAAGGAGACCAGCACTGTACGCAGTACTCCAGATGTGGCCTCACCAGTACCCTGTACATTTGCAGCATAACCCCCCCGCTGTTAAATTCAATCCCTCTAGTAATGAAAGCCAACATCCTATTTGCCTTCTTGATAGCATGCTGCACCTGCAAACCAACCTTTTGTGATCCACGCACGAGCACTCCCAAGTCCCTCAGCACAGCAGCATGCTGCAATCTTTTACCATTTAAATAATAATTTGATCTTCCATTTTCCCTTCCAGAGTGGATGACCTCATATTTACCAACATTGTATTCCATCTGCCAGGCCCTTGCTCATTCACTTAATCTATCTATATCACTCTGCAGGCTCTCTGTATCCTCTGCACCATTTGCATTTCCACGCAATTTAGTGTCATCAGCAAACTTAGACACTCTACACTCAATACACTCTTCCAGATCATTAATGTATATCGTGAACAGTTGCAGACCCAGCACTGACCCCTGTGGCACACCGCTCACCACTGATTGCCAACCAGAGAAACACCCATGTATCCCAATTCTCTGCTTTCTATTGGCTAAACAAACTTCTATCCATGCTAATACATCATCCCCAACTCTATGCATCCTTATCTTGTGGCTAAGTCTTTTATGTGGCACGTTATCGAATGCATCCTGGAAATCCAAGTAAATAATGTCCATCTGTTCCCTTCTATACACTGTGCTTGTTATATCATCACCTGGGGCAGCAGGCTGAGGGTAGCAGACACCAACAGAATCAACAAACTCATTCGTAAGGTCAGTGATGTTGTGGGGATAGAACTGGACTCTCTGACGGTGGTGTCTGAAAAGAGGATGCTGTCCAAGTTGCATGCCATCTTGGTCAATGTCTCCCATCCACTACATAATGTACTGGTTGGGCACAGGAGTACATTCAGCCAGAGACTCATTCCACCGAGATGCAATACAGAGCGTCATAGGAAGTCATTCCTGCCTGTGGCCATCAAACTTTACAACTCCTCCCTTGGAGGGTCAGACATCCTGAGCCAATAGACTGGTCCTGGACTTATTTCCTGGCATAATTTACATATTACTATCTAATTATTTATGGTGCAACTGTAACGAAAACCAATTTCCCCCGGGATCAATAAAGTATGACTATGACTATGACTATGACTAAAGGACTCCAGTAAGTTTGTCAAACAAGATCTGCCCTTGCTGAATCCATGCTGCGTCTGCCTGATGGATCCATTTCTTTCCAGATGTCTCGCTATTTCTTCTTTAATGATGGCTTCAAGCATTTCCCCAACTACAGGTGTTAAACTAACTGGTCTATAATTACCTGCCTTTTGCCAACATCCTTTTTTGAACAGCGGTGTGACATTCACCTTCTTCCAATCTGCTGGGACCCGCCGAGAGTCCAGAGAATTTTGGTAAATTATCACCAAAGTCTCTACTATAACTTCTGCCATTTCCATTAGTACCCTGGGATGCATTCCGTCAGGACCAGGGGACTTGTCTGTCTTTATGTCACAACCATAGATTCGGCAGCGCAGTAGATACGGCAATTGAGTTTGTGAATTTGGACGTGTCAGGTAATTCTTATTTAATCGTGATAGTATTTAACTCCATTCTTGTCGTCACAGTGCTTGTCGAGACTTGGACAGAGCATAGCAAAGCTTTGCTGTTGTTTTTCATTCAGCCTTCCTTGAGATATTGGACTTTCAAGTCAACTGACTCTGAAGACTAGCGGTGTTTGTTTAATGTTTAGATGTTCTTTTCAGCCACAGTGTAGGCTTCATTTTCCTTTTGAGAGTTTTAGTTAACAGCCCTGTTTGGCCTAGCGTTTATTGTTTTATTTTCCCTTTCTCGTATTAAGGTTTGTGAACTATCGACCTGCTTCAGTGTTTTTCACTGCGCACTTGGGTCATATTAGATTAGATTATGAGGACACTCAGTCCTCATTTATTGTCATTTAGAAATGCATACATGCATTAAGAAATGATACAATGTTCCTCCAGAGTGATATCACAGAAAAACAGGACAAACCAAAGACTAACACTGACAGAACCACATAATTATAACATATAGTTACAGCAGTGCAAAGCAATACCATAATTTGATAAAGAGCAGACCATGGGCACGTTAAAAAAAAAGTCTCAAATTCCCGATCGACTCCCTATAGTCCCCGATAGCAGGCGGCAAAAGGGAGAAACTCCCTGCCATAAACCTCCAGGCACCGTCAACTGCCGATGCATTGGAAGCACCCGACCACAGCCGACACTGAGTCTGTCGTCTGAAAACTTCGAGCCTCCAACCAGCCGTTCCGATACAATCTCCCGAGCGCCATCCTCTGCTGAGCGCCTTCGATCTTGTCCCGGCCGCTGAAACAAGCAAAGCCGAGGATTTGGGGCCTTCTCCTCCGGAGATTCCGGACCACACTGTAGCAGTGGCAGCGAAGCGGGCATTTCAGAAGTTTCTCCAGGTGTTCCTCTGCACTCTCACATCTGTCTCCATCAAATCAGAATTGTGCACGGTACCCCACTTGACACATAACAGATATCATTCACCGGAGTGGCCGCGCGCGCTGTGTCACGCCACCATCTTCTCCTCCCATATTCAAATAATGGTGACAATTTAGGCCCACAAGTTTGCTCAGCACTACTTCTTTAGTGATAGCTATTGTATCAAGGTCCTCACCTTCCTTCGCATCCATAACATCTCTTTTCAGCATGTTAGACGTGTCCTCCACCGTGAAAACTGACACAAAATACTCATTCAAAGCCTCGGCCATTTCCTCATTACCAAATATTGCCCCTTCTCGTCCTCCAAGGGACTGATGTTCACTTTGGCCAGTGGTCCCCAGCCACCGGGCCACGGACCAGTACCGTGGCCAGATTTGTGGCCAGGCCGCGAGGAAACAATATGATTTGGTGATATGAAGTGATATGAGTCAGCTGCACCTTTCCTCATTCCCTGTCACACACTGCTGAACTTGAACACCCCCCCCCCACCGTCGGCCGGTCCGCAAGAATATCGTCAATATTAAACCGGTCCGCGGTGCACAAAAGGTTGGGAACCCTGACTTCGGCCACCCGTTTCTGCTTTATGTAATTATAAAAACTTTCACTATCTGGTTTTATATTTTGTGCTTGTTTATTTTCACAATCTAGCTTCCCTTTCTTTCTTGCTTGCTTAGAGGTTCTTTGATGCTTTTTAAAGTTTTCCCAATCTTCCACTTTCTCACTACTCTTGGCAACTTTGAGTGCATGAGCTTTTAGTTTGATGCCTTTCTTTATTTCCTTAGTTATCCATAGCCGGCTCTCCCCACCCTTACTGACCTTACTTTTATCTGAAATATACTTTTGTTGAGCACTGTGAAAAATCCTTTTGAAAGTTTTCCACTGTTCCTCAACTGTCCCACCATATATGTATTCCCAGTCTACCCGATACAACTGTCCCCACCCCACACACACACACACACACACACACACACACACACACACACGGAAATCTGCAGATGCTGGAAATTCAAGCAACACACACAAAAAATGCTGATGAACACAGCAGGCCCTGGCAGCATCTATAAGAAGAGGTACAGTCAACGTTTTGGGCCGGGACCCTTCGTTAGGGCAAACTAAAAGAAGAGATAGTAAGAGATTTGAAAGTGGGAGGGAGGGGGGAGGTCCGAAATGATAGGAGAAGGCAGGGGGGAGGGGTGGATCTAAGAGCTGGAAAGTTGATTGGCAAAAGGGATAGCAGGCTGGAGAAGGGAGAGGATCATGGGACGGGAAGCCTGGGGAGAAAGAGAAGGGGGGAGGGGACTCTCCCTCACCCCGTTTAGGCATAATACACTGGTTTTAGATCGAACTGTTGCAACCTCCAATCACCTTCCTCTGCTACCCCTCTTCCTTCCCTTTTTCTCATAGTCCACTCTCCTCTCCTAGCAGATTTAACATCTATTACCTCTCAGCTCCTCCCCAACACACCCACCTATCTGATCAGCTGGTCTCACCTAACAGATCCAGAATCAGAATCAGGTTTCCTGGTGAAATTCGAAGTCATGCAGCAGCAGTACATCACAATATGTAGTAATAAAATACTGTCAATTACAGTAAATATTTTTAAAGTTAAATAAGTGGTGCAAAGAAGAGAATGAGAAACAGTAAGGTGGTAGCGATCATGGGTTCCATGTCCATTCGGTAATCACCTGCTAGCTTGTGTCCTTTTCCTTTCCCCAACCCCTCCCCCCGCCCCATTCTGACTTCCTTTCTGGTCCTGAGGAACTATTTCAGCTGAAATGTCGACTGTTTGTTCCCCTCCAGAGATGCTGCTCAGCCTGCTGAGTTTCTCTGCAGATCCCAGTATGCGCAGTCTCCTGTATGCACTCCTGTGATCCCCACATTACAGTCCTGAGCTCGCCTGGAAAATCACTGGCGCAAGTGGCACTTTTTTGGGAATAAGACGTGGCAAGACATGTTTTAGAATAACATTTAAATTAGAATGAAAATAGAATCACTAAAGTGGGGAAACAGCTTGAAAAGAAATTTATGGAACTCAGCAAATAATGCAGAAATTTTTTTCAAGTGTCAGACCAGGGGCTCCCAACGTTTTTAATGCATTAGATCAATACCATAAAGCAAGGGATTCGTGGACTGCAAGTTGGGAACTCCTGTGAGGGACGCCTCTGCCGTTTTGCAGTCACTATTTAAAGGTAAGTTGTTGTTGTTGTTGCGGCTGCTGCCGCCTTTGGCGCCACAGCCGTTGTTGTTACGGCCACGTGACAGTCACTGGCCTGTCCGATGACATCATCCAAGTCTTGTCACGTGGCCCCATGCTGGCAGACTCTCTGCCCAGCGCCTGGCTCCGCCCTCTGGATGACGTCACGGGGTCATCCTGTGGGAGGAGACGGAGGGCGGCGCCATAGCAACGGCCTTGGAGACGGAGGGAGGTGCGGCGGAGGGTCGGAGAGAGCGGAGACGAGGTGGGCGGGAGAGTTGGGGGTAAGATGCTGGGGATGGGGGGAGATTCGTGAGCCGTTCGGGTGGGAATAGGGAGACACGTGGGAGATTTGTGGGTGGAGAGATACCGTGAGGTTCTCGGATAGGGAGATGGTGAGCTGTTGGGCTGTGGATGGAGAGATGGTGAAGTGTTGGAATGGGAGTGCGGAGGTTGTGAGGTGTTGGGCTGGGGATGGAGTAAAGTGCTGAGATGGAGAGATGATGAGGTGTTGAGCAGGGGATGGGGAGATAGTGAGGTGCTGGGATGGGGATGGGGAGATGGTGAGGTGCTGGGATGGGGATGGGGAGATGCTGAGGTGCTGGGATGGAGATGGGGAGATGGTGAGGTGCTGGGATGGGGATAGGGAGACGGTGAGGTGCTGGGATGGGGATGGGGAGATGGTGAGGTGCTGGGATGGGGAGGGTGAGGTGCTGGGATGGGGATGGGGAGATGGTGAGGTGCTGGGATGGGGATGAGGAGATGGTGAGGTGCTGGGATGGGGATAGGGAGATAGTGAGATGATGGACATGGGGAGATGTTGAGGTGTTGGGATGAGGATGGTGAGGTGTTGGGCTGCAGATAGGGAGATTGTGAGATGTTAGGCTGTGGATGAGGAGATTGTGATGTGTTGGCTGGAGATGGGGAGATGGTGAGGTGTTGGTCTGGGGATGGGGAGATGGTTGGGTGCTGAGCCGTGGATGGGGAGAATTGTGAGGTCTTGGACCGCGGACGGGGAGATGGTCAGATGTTGGGTTGGGGATGGGAAGATTGTGATGTGTTGGGATGGGGATGGGGAGATGGTGAGGTGTTGGGCTGGGGATAGAGAAATGGTAAGTTGGGCTGGGGATGGAGAGATGGTGAGGTGTTGAGCTGTGGATGGGAATGGGGTACATGTGTCAGGATTGGGGATTCTGTGTATGACAAGGATAGGTTGAGGGGAAATAGAAGGATGACGAGGGGACTATGGAGGGATGACGAGGGACTATGGAAGTGGAATTGGGTGAAGGATAGGGAATGGGAGGGAGAGTCATAGAGGCATACAGCATTGAACCATGCCCTTTGGCACATGACAACCATACTGACCTCTTTACCAGCATTAGGAGCATATTCAATTGACTCTTTGATTTTTTAAGGATCTATTTCAGAGCCTCTTAAACATAGTGGTGTATCTGATTCCATCACTTCCTCTGGTAGTGTGTTTTAAATACCATGCACTCTGTGTTTTAAAAAAAAACTAGTCCCTCAGAGTCCCTATAAAGCTTACTATTCTCGCATTAAATCTTTGCCCAATTGTTTTTGCTACTCCCTCCAAGGGAAAATGTTTTTGACCATCTACCCTATCTTTGCTCTTATCATTTTATTTATTTCCATTAGGTCATCCCTCAGTCTCCTTCATTGCGAGGAAAACAAATGTATTCTCTCCGCTCTTAGCCACATAACAAAATTCTCCAATCAGTTCACAGTACTCCAAGTGCCATCTCACCAGTGTCTTGTAAAGCTGTAATATCACATTCCATACTTACAAATGTTGGGAAAGAGGGGAACTGAGAAGATGGTAAAAGATATCAGAGATTCGGATGGATCACAGAAAGAAAGGAGAGTGAGCCGAATGGGAAAGGAGGATGGGGTGGGCGTGTTATGAGAGGAAGCAGGGGAAGTTGATGGGGTAAGAGTCAGAGGTTTTGGCATTGATGGGAGAGAATAGGATTTGATTGAGAGTATGAATGGAGATGAATGAGTGGGATCCCCTCACTCCTCATACCACCTTTCCCCAACCTACCCAATCCCATTCTGGTCTGCCTCTCACAGCTCCACCACAGCCCCCCCATCTCCCCCCCCCACCATCTTCAGCCTCCAACACCATGCCCAACTGTCCTCTCTGCATCCAACAGTATGCCCCTCTACCCTGCCTCACACCACACTTTCAAAAACTTTTGCTTCTTTTCTCACATGGCCAATAATACCCCATGAGATAATTTGAGACATTCATGATATCCGGATTAATTACGAACTGTTTATTTGCCACCTGGTTGGACATGTGATACTAATTAAATGGCAGGCAGGCCATTTAAATTATGATTACGTTTAAGAATTCCCTGACTAATTTCTGATGTCTAAGCGTCAAAGTGATGCATTTACTAATGTGACACAAATTTACTTCCTCTAGCTATTTGTTCTATCAGTTAAATGATTTTTCCTTTAATGATTTTATATTTATCTTTTTACCTGTTTAGCAATCAAATACTTTCCTTGACCTTTAATTACGCAGTAGCCAACAGTGAAATTTCACATCGCAGTGAGGTTTGGGAAATGTTAGTCATTGTATTTTGAAATTCATTTAACTTAGGGGCCTGAGGTAGGATTTTCTCTTAACCTTATGTACTGTTTGAAGGTCTATTTACTTTTGGGCCTGTGAATGAGATTTTCAGCATCCGGTTGATGGTGAAGTTTTCAACAGAAGCGAACTTTGGTTGTTTGGCACACACACAGTGCTGGAGGAACTCAGCAGATTAGGAAGCGTGTACTGCACATAAGCTGAGCATTCTGATGGGCCTCTATTTATTTTAGTTATTTAGAGCCACAGCATGATGACAGACCCTCCCAGCCCAATGAGCCCGCACCATCCATTGTGACGAATTAAACACCCGTACGTCTTTGGAATGTGGGTGGAAACCAGAGCACCCGGAGGAAACCCATACGGTTATTAGGAGATGTATGATTTCCTTACAGACAGAACCCGGGTTGCTAGTGCTGTAAAGCGTTATGCTAGCCTCAATGCTACCATGCAGCCCCATGCATGGTTATGTGGTTATCTTGTTATCTGGTGTTTTCAGGAAACAGGGTTGTGTCTGGGCACAGAGCCGGCAATGTGTTTTATAGGTAATCTACCTCACTGGTTTGGGATCAATCCACACATGCTTGTCAAGCACCTCTGCTCCATCCGCCATAGCGGAATTTCCCGGTGGCCAACTATTTTAATTCCTACGTACTCGTACCGACAAGAACAAATTAAAGGAAGGCAGAGGCAAGTGGAATGGCCATTTTTCAGAGTGGCCATTGTCAGAGTGGTCAGTTAGAGTGGAGATTTCATGGCTTTAGCTCTTCGAGGTTTCAGCGAGGAAAGGCTTCAGCCAGAGAAGGCTTTTCCTTCTTTATATTTGCTTAGTTAGGACATTAGAGATGCCAGGCAGGATAACGGAATGTACCTCTTGTGGATGTGGAAAGGCAGAGAGACCTCCAGTGTCCCTGACAACTACATCTGCGAGAAGTGCATCCAGCTGCAGTTTCTAACACTCTGTGTTGGAGCTGGAATTGGATAAACTCCAGATCATCCAGGAGGCTGAGATAGCTAGGACGTATAGAAAGGTAGTTGCACCCAAGGTGCAGGACACAGGAAACTGGGTGACAGTCAGGAAAGGGAAAGGGGTTAAGGAGCCAGTGCAGAGAACCCCTGTGGCCATCCTCCTCAACAACAGGTGTATCACTTTGGATATTGTTTGGGGGGGGGCGGTGGCTAGCCGAGGAAAGTCACAGCAGTCAAGTCTCTGGCACTGATTCTTGACTCTGCAACTCAGAAATGGGGGTGGGGAAGAAGAGGCAACTGTGGCGATAGGGGATTCATTAGTTAGGGGAACAGAAAGGAGGTTCTGTGGATGAGAATGAGATTCCGGATGGTATGTTGCCACCTGGGTGCAAAGGATCGAGTCCTCAACATTCTTAAGTGGGAGGGTGAACAGCCAGAGGTCATGATCCATGTGGATATCAACGACTTAGGTAGGAAATGTGATGAGGTTCTGCAAAGGGAGTTCAGGGAGTTAGGTGTCAAGTTAAAAGAACAGGACCTCCAGGGTTGTGATCTCAGGATTGCTCCCTGTTCAACATGATAGCGTGTTCAGAAATAGGAAGATTATGGAGCTTAAGGCATTCCTAAAGAGTTGGTATAGGAGGGAGGGATTTTTGGATTATTGGGCTTTCTTCCAAGGAAGGTGGGACCTGTACAGAAGAGATGGCTTGCATCTGAACTGAAAGGCACAAATATCCGAGTGGGAAGGTTTGCTAGCACTGCTCATGGGGTTTAAAGTAGAGTTTCAGGGGGATGGAAACCAGAGTGTCAGAACAGTTAGTGGACAGTTTGTGGAGACCTCAGGCAAAATCAGGAATCAAAAGGTTGAACAAGGTATGGCTGGTGTCTTAAGCTGCATCTATTTCAGTGCAAGGAAAGGCAGGTAAGCTCAGGGCATGCATCAGCAACTGGAATGATATTGTAGCCAGTGGTGAGGCTGTCAGAGTAAAAGCTAAAGATAACAGGTGTAAGGAACATAGAAACATAGGTGCAGGAGTAGGCCATTCGGCCCTTCGAGCCTGCACCGCCATTCAGTGTGATCATACCTGATCATCCAACTCAGAACCCTGTACCTGCCTTCTCTCCATACCCCCTGATCCCTTTAGCCACAAGGGCCATATCTAACTCCCTCTTAAATATAGCCATTGAACTGGCCTCAACTGTTTCCTGTGGCAGAGAATTCCACAGATTCACCACTCTCTGTGTGAAGAAGTTTTTCCTCATCTCAGTCCTAAAAGGCTTTCCCTTTATCCTTAAACTGTGACCCCTCGTTCTGGACTTCCCCAACATCAGGAACAATCTTCCTGCATCTAGCCTGTCCAATCCCTTTCGGATTTTATATGTTTCAATAAGATCCCCCCTCAATCTTCTAAATTCCAGAGAGTATAACCCTAGTCGATCCAGTCTTTCATCATATGAAAGTCCTGCCATCCCAGGAATCAATCTGGTGAACCTTCTTTGTACTCCCTCTATGGCAGGAATGTCTTTCCTCAGATTAGGGGACCAAAACTGCACACAATACTCCAGGTGTGGTCTCACCAAGGCCTTGTACAACTGCAGTAGTACCTCCCTGCTCCTGTACTCGAATCCTCTTGCTATGAATGCCAGTATACCATTCGCCTTTTTCACCGCCTGCTGTACCTGCATGCCCACTTTCAATGACTGGTGTACAATGACACCCAGGTCTCATTGCACCTCCCCTTTCCTAATCGGCCACCATTCAGATAATAATCTGTTTTCCTGTTCTTGCCACCAAAGTGGATAACCTCACATTTATCCACATTAAATTGCATCTGCCATGAATTTCCCCACTCACCTAACCTATCCAAGTCACCCTGCATCCTCTTAGCATCCTCCTCACAGATAACACTGCTTTGGTTTTCAAGAGATATTGGGGCCTTGGTTAAGAAAAATAAAGGAGATGCATATCAGGTATTGACAGGTAGGAACAAATGAGGTGATTATGGAGTATAAGAAATGTAAGAGAACACTTAAGAAATAAATCAGGAGGGCTAAAAGAAGGCATGAGGTTGCCATAGCAGACAGGGTGAAGGAGAATCCAAAGGGATTCTACAGATATATTAAGAGCAAAAGGATTGCAAGGGTCTAAACTGGTCCTCTGGAAGATTTGATTGTTAATCCATGTGTTGAGCCAAAAGAAATGAGGAGAACTTAATTTTTTTTTTGCATCTGTATTTACTCGGGAGACAGACACTGAGTCTATAGAAGTGAGGCAAAGCAGCATGAACTGAGCCATAATGAGGAGCAGGAGGAGGAGGTGTTTGCTGTCCTGAGGCAAATTAGGGTGGATAAATCCCTAGGTCCTGATAAGGTGTTCCCTCAGACTCTACGAGAGGCAAGTGCTGAAATTACAGGGCCCTAGCAGGGATTTTTAAATCATCCTTAGCAACTGGTTAGGTACCAGAGGATTGGAGGATAGCCACTGTTGCTCTGTTGTTTAAGAAAGGTTCTTAAAAATAAACCAGGAAATTAAAGATGGTATTCTAAGGGACTGGATGTATAACTATTTTGATTGATATGGACTGATTAAGGATTGTCAGTGTGGCTTCATGCATGGCAGGTCATGTCTAACCAATCTTACAGAGTTTTTCAAGGAAGTTACCAGAAAAGTGGATAAAGCCAAGGCAATGGATGTTGTCGACATGGACCTTAGCAAGGCATTTCACAAGGTCCCACATGGGAGTTTGGTCAAGAAAGTTCAGTCGCTTGGCATTCAAGATGAGGTAGTAAATGAGATTATACATTGGTTTGGTGAGAGAAGTGGTTGTAGGTGGTTGCCTCTCTGACCAGAGACCCAGTGGAGTGCCGCAGGGATAGGTGCCGAGTGTGTTGTTGTTCATCGTCAATATCAATGATATGGCTGATGATGTGGTTAACTGGATCAGTAAATTTGTCCAAGTCACTCACCACTGTGATGGTCACTGGCTTATTATGGCTCAGATGTAAAACTCCCATTCTAGGCTGTAGTCATCAAAAATCTTGGCAAACTTCTATACATGTGTGGTGGAAAGTGTGCTGACTGGCTGCGTTACAGACTGTTATGGGAACACCAATGCTTTTGAGCAGAAAATCTTACAAAAGATAGTGGATTCGGCTCAGTGCATCACAGGTATAACCCTCCCAACCACTGAGCACATCTAAGTAAAACGTTGCTGTAGAAAAGCAGCATCCATTATCAAAGATTGTCACCACCCAGGCCAAGCTCTTTTCTCGCTGCTGCCGTCAGGTAGAAGATACAAGTACCTCAGGACTCACACCACCAGGTTCAAGAACAGTTACTGCCCCTCAACCACCAGGCTCTTGAACAAAAGAGGATAACTGCACTCATTTTAGGACTCTTTTATCTTGTTATTTCTGCTCTTTATTTATCGCTAATTATTTATTATCCTCATTGACATAGTGTGTTCATAGTTTACAGTCCCTGATGTTTACACGCTAGATACTGTTTACAGTTATTTTTCTATAGATTTGTTAAGTATGTCTGCAGGAAAAAAAATGTCTGGGTTGTATGGTGACATATATGTACTCTGATAATAAATTTTATGTTGAACTCCGAACTTTTAGATTCTATTAAGGGCTCGCCCTCCCTCTGTCTACTCCAAAAACACCACAATTTTCAAACGTCTCTGAGCTTGCCCACTTCTAACCTCTTGTTCGTCTCTTAAGGCTGATTTATACTTGTGCGTTAAATGGATGCCATAGGTACGGCATAGCCGTGAACCCTACGCAGTGCCTACGCGGATCCCTACACCGTAGCCTGACGCGCACCTCTCCCAAAATGTAACTACACGTCACAGCAACGCAGACCGCAACAACTGTAATTGGTCCGCTTGGTAGTATCGCATTTCCTCCTCCACTGCAACAGCTTCCCACTGACCGACTGAAGGGCAGGGCAGGAACTCTGGCTGCAATGCTTTCCATAAAGCTTTACAGACCTCCAAAATTATGGAGGAGACATTTTGCTTTTACAATAAAAGACGCTCGCTTTAAACTTGTTTACCCCGAGAAAGACTACCATGACCATGAAGCCCTGCACAGGCAAGTGTGTGCACATACATGTACGTGCCCGAATTGCAGAGCGATGCAGACACACCAACGCTCAAGTATAAATGCTCACAACAGCGTAGGCACAAGTATATCCCCTCACTGCATCATTTATTGGTCATGCCTTGGGTTGCCAAGGGCATAATCAAAAGCTCTATGAATTTGTCCAGTTTTCTGCTGCTTCCTTCTATGCCCCATGTTGCTCTGTGAAGTGTCTAGGGACATTTTACTCCGTTAACAGTTCTACATTTGTGCATATTGTTGTTGAGTGAGTTTCACTACTTCATAAAGTCCGTAAGAGCTTGGTAGAATTTTACTTGCTCTAATGATTCTGAGACATGGAGTCATAAAAAGTACAGCAGAGGAACAGGCCCTTCAGCCCTTCTAGTCCATGCTGAACCATTTAAAATACCTACTCCCATCGACCTACACCTGGACCATAGCCCACCATTCATGTACCCATCCAAACTTCTCTTAAATATTGAAATCAAGCTTGCATACACCATTTGCACTGGTAGCTCATTCCACACTCTCACAACCCTCTGAGTGAAGGTGTTTCCTCTCATGTTCCCCTTAAACTTTTCACCTTTCACCCTTAACCCATGACTTCAGATTGTAGTCCGACACAACTTCAGTAGAAAAAGCCTGCTTGTATTTACCTTATCTATACCTTCATAATTTTGTATACTTCTATCAAATCTCGCCTCAATCTTCTACATCCCAAGGAATAAAGTCCTAACTTATTCAATTTTATCTTATAACTCAGGTCCTTGTAAATTTTCTCTATACTCTTTCAACCTTATTTACATCTTCCCTGTAGATAGATGACCAAAACTGCACACAATACTCCAATCTCAGGGCCTCAGTCGGTCAAAGTTGACCATGGATATTGCGTCCTAGCTGTCTAGATACGTAAGCCTAGGCAGTACAATATGGAGAGCAGGCTGTTGCCCATGTAGCAAGCTCCCCCACTCCACGCATCTGCTGAACCCAAAGGAACGGCAGAGACGCATACAGTTTAGTACCAGCAGCATCACAGGAGTTGCCAGTCAGCATTGAACTCAATGTAGGACTGCCTTAGGGACTCTTGCTCTGGATTTTTCCCTTGGGATTTACTCCCAAAGTCTTCCCCATGAGTGGGTATAGCCGCAAGGCAGCAGAGGTTTGAGATCAGAGTTTTCCTTCTGCTAGGTGAGCTGCCCACCATGGCTGACGAGCCCCATCTACCAGAAGCAACTGGTTTTAAGGTGCCAGTAACCCACCTTTGTCCCTTCTCCTGTTAGTAGAAATGGTTCCACCGGGCTTAGTAGCTAAGCCACACATAAAGGCCAGGATCTAGATGTGGTTGTGAGGCTATTTGAGGCATATGCCATTGGGAGCATTTAATAGGTAGTTGGAGCTTGTTCTCATTACCACTCCAGCTATAACAACCTTAAGGAACCAATACAACAATATAATGTGAAGGCCAATATGCCAAAAGCTTTCTGTACAGCCGTATCTACCTGTGCTGCCACTTTTAATGAATTATGGACCTGTATTCCCAGATCCTTCTATCCTACCACACTCCTCAGTGCCCTACCGTTCACTGTATAAGACCTACCATGTTTGGTCGTACTGAAGTGCCACACCTTGCACTTGTCTGCATTAAATTCCATCTGCCATTTTTCCAGCTGGTCCAGATCCCGTTGTAAGCTCTGATAGACTTCCTCCTTGTCCACTACACCCCATTCTTGGTGTCATCTGCAAATTTGCTGATCCAGTTTACCATATTATCATCCAGATCATTGATATAGATGACAAACAACAATGGATGCAGCATCAATCCCTGTGGCACTCCACTGGTCACAGGTCTCCAGTCAGAGTGGTAACCATCTACTACTACTCTCTGGCTTCTCCCACAAATCTAATACAACAATTTACTACCTCATCTTGAACGCCGAGCAACGGAACTCTCTTGACCAACCTCACATGAAGGACCTTGTCAAATGCCTTACTGAAGTCCATGTAAACATTATCCACTGCCTTGCCTTCATCACCTTTCCTGGTAACTTCCTTGAAAATCTCTCTGAGGTTGGTTAGACACAACCTACCATGCACAATGTCATTCTGACTATCCCTCATCAGTCCCTGACTATCAAAATACTCATATATCTGAACGCTTAGAATACCTTCCAATAACTTTTCATACTGATGTCAGGCTCACTGGTCTATAATTGCCTTGTTTATTCTTCGAGCCTTTCTTAAGCAGTGGAAGAATAATAGCTAGCCTCCACCACTCTGATACCTCACCTGTAACTAAAGATGATTTAAACATCTCTGCTAGGGCTCCTGCAATTTCTGCATTTGCCTCCCACATGGTCCGAGGGAACACCTTGTCAGGGTTTGCAGATTTATCCACCCTAATTTGCTTAAAGACAGCAAACACCTCCTCTGTAATCTATGTAGAGTCCATGATACCGCTGTTGCTTTGCCTCACTTCTAAGACTCTGTCTGTCTCTTGAGTAAATACAAAGAATCCATAAAGATCTCCGCCATCTCTTTTGGCTCCATGGATAGAGAGAGATAGAGACATAGAGGACACAGATAGAGAGAGACAGTGACACAGATACAGAGTCAGACGGAGAAAGAGAGACAGACAGACATTGACAGAGAGAGACAGACAGAGGATTCAGAGAGAAAGACAGACAGCCATGGACAGACAGAGACAGTCAGTGAGAGAGAGAGAGACAACCAGACAAAGTCAGGCACAGGGATAGGCAAACAGAAAGAGAGACTGAGAAAGAGGCACAGAGACAGAGAGGGAGAGACAGACAGACAGATATAGAGACAGAGGCAGATAGTGGGAGACATTGAACGAGAAATAGAGACATAAAGAAACAGATAGACAGACAGACATTGCTAGAGAGAGAGAAATCTGATCTTCCGGAGGACCAATTTTGTCCCTCGTAATCCACTTGCTCTTAACATATCTGTAAAAATCCTTAAGATCCTCTGTCACATTGTCTGCTATGACAACCTTATGCCTTCTTTTAGTCCTCCTGATGGATTTCTTTCTTAAGTGTTTTCTTGCATTTCCTATACTCCATAAATACCTAATTTTTTCCTATCAGCCGATACCTGCTGTGCACCTCCTTTTTCTTCTTAAAGAGGGCCTCAATATCTCTTTACCTTTTAATCTGACAGGCACATACAAGCTTTGTATTCACAAAATTTCACTTATGAAGGTCTCCCAGTTACCAAATACACCTTTGCCAGAAAACAGCCTGTTCCAATGCACTCGTGCCAGATTCTTTCTGATACCATCAAAATTGGCCTTTCTCCAATTTAGAATCTGAACCTGTAGCCCAGACCTATCTTTTTGCATATTTACTTTGAAGCAAATGGCATTAGAATCACTAGGTGCAAAGTGTTACCCTACACAAATGTCTGTCACCTGTTCTGTCTCATTCCATAATAGCAGATCAAGTATTGAACACTCCCTCTCATTGGGACTTCTTTATACTGATTAAGGAAACTTTCTTGAACACATTTGACAAAATCTATCCCATCTGGTCCTTTTACAGTATGAGAGTCCCAGTCGATATGTAAAAGTTAAAATCATAACAACCTTCTGTTTGTTGTAACAGCCTGTGATCTATAATATAGCCCCATTAACGTGGTCATACCTTTCTTATTTCTGAGTTCCACCCATAACACCTCACTAGATGAGTTCTCCAGTCTGTTCTAACAGCACTGTTGTGATATTTGCCCTGGCTGGTAATGCCACCCATGACCCCTTTAATGCCTCCCATGTCTAAAACAATTGAATCCCAGAATATTCAACTGCCAGTCCTGCCCCTTCAGCAACCAAGTCTCAATAATGGCTACAATATTATAATTCTATGTATTAATCCATCCCCTGAGCTCATCTGCCTTTCCTACGTTACTTGCATTGAAATTCATGCAGCTCAGAACATTAGTCACACCATGCTCAACCTTACAATTCCTGACTTTGTCTGAGGTCTCGACAACATCTGTCTCAAATATCTGTTGTGGCACTCTGCAACTCTAGTTAGACCTATATAAATATTGTGCAGAGTAAGAAGCAAGACTGAAGAGTACTTATGATTCCACACTATTATTGGGTATATTTAAAGATTGGCGGGTTCTTGATTAGTAAGGGAGTCAAAGGTTACAGAGAGAAGACAGGAGAGTGGGGTTGAGAGGGAAAATAAGTCAGCCATGGTTGTATGGCAGAGCAAATTTGATGGTCCGAATGGCCTAATTTTGCTGATATGTCTTGTGGTCTAGTTCGGAATCCGCATTAGGTTTATTATCACTGATAAAAGTCATGAAATTTGTTGTTTTTTAGGTAGCATTACAATGCAAAACCTTAAAAAATACTATAAGTTAGAATAAAAACTAAAATAAGAGGAAATATTGAAGCAAGAAGCCACATGCTGCAGGAACTCACTGAATTGAGGAGGAAAGGAATTGTCAACATTTTGGGTCAAAACCCAACATAGGGTTCCTGAATAACTTGCTGAGTTCCTCCAGCAAATTGATTGTTGCTCCAGATTCAAGTATCTGCAGCCTCTTGTGGCTCCAGAGGAGATGCTATCTTTGCACCTGCCTGTCAAAAGTATAAGAATCATGTAAGTTTCATTGAGACCTCTCACTCCTCAAATTCCTAGAGCAGACAGGCCTTCTACTCACATCCATCCTGTGAAACAATTTGGTGAATCTTCACTGCACTTGTGTAAGGAGACTAAAAGTGTACAAGATACCCCAAATACAATATCATCAAGGCCCTATATAATTGCATTGGAATTTTTTTATTCTTATTCTCAAACCTTCTTGAAATATTTATTTTATCAAACCACCTGCTGGCCAGCCCTTCACCTTTTCCACCTATCAATCCCCCTCCCCACCAAAGCTTCTTACTTCATACCCCCTCCTCCATTCACTTTCTTATTCTGGCTTTTTCCCCTCCCTATTCAGTGCTGATGAATGTTCTCCGCCCAAAACATTGGCTGTTTATTCATCTTCGTAGATGCTGCCTGGCTTACTAAATTCCTCCAGCACTTTCTGTGTATTGCTCAGGATTTCCAGCATGTGCAGAATCTCTTGGATTTATGATCTAGCTATCTGTCTATCCATCCATCTATATCTATCCATCAGGTCAGGCAGCATATATGGAGAGGAGACACTTCAATCTTCAAGCTACTATATACTATGCTTGCTTATTTCCTCTTTGAATCAATTGTTCTGAGAAGCTTTGAGTCATTAAATAAGGACGGCAAAATGGCCTTGTATACAAAGAATATGATATCGCAATGAGGGCAGGTAAAGGTTTGCAGCACCAGCCTTCTTATTCAAATTATGGCATGTAAATTGAATGTATTTGACTAGTAGTTATCTGTAAGATCATGTTGACTTGCTGCAGTAGCTCACCATATAATCAGATGTTACTATGAGGCTGTGAATGGGTATATAATTATACACTAACAATGTAATTATACTTCCAGAGTTTCTGTTGAGAAGTTCTGCTCATTCACTGGAGACTGAAAAACGCAGCAACAGTTTAACTTGTGAGTAACATTTAGTGATTCATTTCTTCATCTGTTCCCACCACTCTCCTTCCTTTCTTTTGACCTGTGATAAATGTGCTCTTTGCCTTTGAGTTTGTTTACCAGCTGTAGAAAATGGTTTGTCTGTAGCTCCACAAGTTCTGTCCCCCAGTAATGGTAACATCCTCTCCACATCCACTCTATCTAGGCCTTCCAATATTTGATAGATTTCAATGGGACTTCCTTCCCCCCGCCCCCCCGGCCCTTATTTTCCTAAGTACAGGCCCGGAGCCTCTAAACATTCCTCATATGTTAGTACAAACATTTGTACTTTCATTCCCGGGATCATTCTTGTGAACTTCTTCTGGACTAGAGGTTCCCACCTTGGGGTCCACTGACCCTGCGGTTAATGGTAAGAGTCCATGGCATGCCATAAAAATGGTTGGAAGCCCCTTCTCTGGACCTTCTGATACAGAATATATATATTATATACAATATATATTATATAACATATTATATAATATATATAATGAACATAAAACTTTGCATTTATGTTCATTACCACAAACTCAACTTTTAGTTAATCCTACAGAACTCCCACTTCTGATTTCTGAATTTTCTCCCTGTTTAGAAAGTAGTCTACGCCTTTATTCCTTCTATCAAAATACGTGACAATATACTTCTCTCATCTGCCACTTCGCCCATTCTCCTAATCTGTCTAAATCCTTCCAGGAACTTTATGGGAGCTTGCTGTGCATAAAGTATTTCCAGCATTAAAACAATTGCTACTGAGCCAAAGTACTTAAATGACTGATGTGAGATTTTATTTGGGGGGGAGAGACACAAACAAGTTCTTAGTTTGGGTTTGTACTGTGTTTGCCTGTCTTGTGATAGTCCTAGTTTATTCCATAAACTGGCCTCTTAATTTGTTAATGATGAGGTTCCTATTGATTTTTCTACTCATGCCAAATTGTATTGCAGATGTTCTTGGAGTCAGTGGTCTGAAAATAATTTAATGTGTTGTGAGTTTATCCTGGGAAGGAGGGGTGGTCGCAAGGAAGAACTTGTATTTCTGTAATGTCTCACAATATCTGGGGCATTCCAAAGCATTTCACAAGCACAGAGTACCTCTTCAATGTAATGTGGGAAATGCAGCACCCAATGAAATATGACAAACTCCAATAAGCAGCACAGTCGATCACAGGCAAGAGAGGCTGCAGACACTTGAAAATTTGAACAATGCACACAAAATGCAGGAGGAACTCAACTAGATACAGTAGCATCTATAGAGGGAAATAAAGAGTTTTGGGCCGAGACCCTTCATTAGGACTGGAAAGGAAGAGGGAAGAAGCTAGAATAAGAAGGTGGGGTGGGGAAGGAGTACAAGCCTGCAGGTGATAGGTGGGACCAGGTAAAGAGAAAGATGGGTGGGTGAGGGAGATTAAGTAAGAAATTGGGAGCAGATATGTAGAAGAGGTAAAAGGCTGAAGAAGAAGAGACCTGATAGGAGAGGATAATGGATCGTGGAAGGGGAAACAGAGGAAGGTGATGCACCAATAAGGAGAAGAGAAGACAGGAGAGCGTAACCAGAATGGGGAAGAAGTTAGAGAAACTGATGTTCATGCCATCAGATTGGAGGCTACCCTGAAGGAATATGAGGTGTTGCTCCTGCAACCTAATCGTGGCCTCGTCGTGACAGTAGAGAAGACCATGAACAGACGTCTCAGAATGGGAAGTTGAACTGAAATTGGTGGCCACCATGAAATTCCTCCTTTTGTGGTGGATGGAGCAAAGGTGCTCAACAAAGTGATTCCCCAGACTGTGCAGAGGAGGCCACTCAGAGCACTGGATACAGTAGATGACCCTGACAGACTTGCAGGTGAATTGTCATTTCACCTGGAAGGATTGTTTGGAGCCCTGAATGGCAGTGAGGGAGGAGATGTAGGAGCAAGTGTAGGACTTGCCCCACTTGCAGGGATAAGTCCCAGGAGGGATTCTGTGAGGTGGGACAGGTGGACAAGAGAGTCATGTAGAGAGTGATCCCTGCAGAAATGCAGAGACTGGGAGGAGAGAAATATGTGCTTAGAGGTGGATGGTGTAAGTTACAGAGAATGATGTGCTGGATACAGAGGCTCATGGGTTGGTAAAAGTAAGGATAAGGGGAACCCTATCCTTGTTATGGCAGCGGTAAGGTGGTGTGTGGGCAGATGGCTGGGAAATGGAGAAGATGCAGGTGAGGGCAGCATCAGTGGTAGTGGAAGGGAACCCTTATTCTTTGAAGAAGGAGGACATCTCAGATGTTCTAGAATGGAAAGCCCCATCAGAGACAGATTTACTGAGAAAATGGAATGGGATTTTTACAAGTGACAAGGTATAGGAGCCTCAAGTCGCACACCAGCAGGTTCAGGAGCAGTTTTTACTCCTCAGCCTTAAGGCTCTTGAAGCAGAGGGGATAACTTCACTCACCCCAACACTCAACTAATTCCACAATTTATGGACTCACTCTTAAGGACTACAATTCATATTGTCAATATTTATTGCTTTTTTTTTGTACTTGCACAGTTTGTTATCTTGTGCACATTGGTTGTTTGTCCATCTTTGTCATGTGCAATTTTTCATTGATCCTACTGTGTTTCTTTGTATCTACTGTGAATGCCCACAAGAAAATAAATCTCAGGATAGTATACGGTGACATACATGTACTTTGAGAATAAATTTGATTTGAACTTTGAGCAAGCAGGACGAGCTTAAATGGAAATCTTGGTGGGCATGGGCTGATTCAGCCAAAGGACCTGTGTCTGTGATGGTCAGTATTTCTTTTAATTTAATGAATAATCAATGTACGGAATTTAAATCCCCCTCAGTGTCTTATTGGGCTTTGAGCTTGAGTCTCCAGAACTTTAATGCAGGCTTCTGCACTCAGTGGCCACTTTATCCATTACAGGAGTGTACCTAATAAAGTGACCTCTGAGTGTATGTTTGTGATATTCTGCTGCTGTAGCCCGTACAGTTCAAGGTTCAACATCTTGTACATTTGGAGATGCTCTTCTGCACACCGCTGTTGCAACATATGGTTATTTGAGTTACTGTTGCCTTCCTGTCAGTTTGAACCAGTTTGGCCATTCTCCTCTGACCTCTCATTAACAAAGCATTTTCACCCACAGAACTGCCGCCCACTGGATTTTTGTTTTGTTTTTCACACCGTTCTCTGTAAACTCTATAGACTGTTGTGCATGAAAATCCCGAGATCAGCAGTTTCTGAGATACTCAAACCACCCCATCTAGCACCAACTATTAGTTTACAGTCAAAGTCACTTAGATCATTCTAATGTTTGATGTGAACAACTGAATCATTTGACCATATCTGCATGATATGGAATGACAAGGTATATTTATTAAATAAGATCCAGTGCATGTTATTTTTCTATGATTGGACCTGACAGCCATTAAAAATACAGTCTTTGCATTTCAGAATCAAAACAAAAGCGGCACACAGAGACTTCAATTATTCTACAATAGTTGATAAAAAATTTCCGATATTTAACAGTGGACATCACAATGCTGCAGGAGTTAGTGCTGCTGAGTCGATAATAATGGGTGCTTTCTCGGTGGAGTTCGCACTTCTCCCTTGAGACAATGGAGATCTCCCTCAGGTGCTCCAGTTTCCTCACACATTCCAAAAAATTATCCATTGTAAAGTATTCCTTGGTATAAAACGTAGAACACCGCAGCACAGTACAGACACTTCAGCCCATGATGTTCTGCCAACCTTTTAGCCTACTCTAAGATCAATCTAGCCTTTCCCTCACACATTTCCCTCCATTTTTCTATCATCTATGTACTTATTTAAGAGTTTCTTAAATGTCTCTAATGTACCTGCCTCTACCACCACCCCTGCCAGGCTGTTCCACACACTCACTGCAGTCTGTGTTCTTAAAAAAAAACTTACATCTGACATTCCCCTCATGCTTTCTGCCAGTCACCTTAAAATTATGCCCCTTTGTATTAGCCATTTCTGCCCTGGGAAAAAGTGTCTGGCTATCTACTCAATCTATGCCTATTATCATCTTGCACACACTTTGATCTAGTCGTCTCTCATCCTTCTTTGTTCCAGAGAGTAAAGCATTAGCTCCCTTAACCTATCCTCATTAGTCATGTAGTCTAATCCAGGTATCATCCTGTTAAATCTCCTCTGCATTCCTCTAAAGCTTCCACATCCTACCATACCACCAGAACTGAATGCAATATTCCAAAGTATGATCGAACCAAATGTAGTAATAAAGAATCAAAAGGTAATTGATAGGCATGTGCAAGAAAGTTAGTTTCAGGGGTATAGGAAGATGAGCAGGGGAGTGAATGAGGCATGTGGAAGTACATGGCTTTGACAGGCTGAAGAGCCTCCTGTGCAAGTAAGTAAGTGTACTGAAGAAGGTGACCTCCTTCCTGCTCCTCAAACTTCTCCCCAATTCCCCATCAATCCTTGAGTTTTGTTTGATACAAAGCTTTTATATGTAACACACAAAACGCTGGAGGAACTCAGCAAATCAGATGACGTCTATGGAGAGGAATAAATAGTCAACGTTATAGAAACATAGAAAAGCTACAGCACGATACAGGCCCTTCGGCCCACAAAACTGTGCTGAAAATGTCCTTGCCTTAGAAATTACCTAGGATTACCCATAGCCTTCTATTTTTCTAAGCTCCATGTACCCATCAGGAGTCTCTTAAAAGACCCTATTGTATCCTCCTCCACCACCGTTGCCAGCAGCCCATTCCATGCACTCGCCACTCTCTGCGTAAAAAAAACTTACCCCTGACATCTCCTCTGTACGTACTTCCAAGCACCTTAAAACTGTGCCCTCTCACGCTAGCCATTTCAGCCCTGGGAAAAAGCCTCTGACTATCCACACGATCAATGCCTCTCATCATTTTATACACCTCTATCAGGTCACCTCTCATCCTCTGTCACTCCAAGGAGAAAAGGCTGAGTTCACTCAACCTATTCTTTTTTTAATATAATTTTTATTGAATTTTCAAAAAGAATACATGAAAAGATAAAATCTACCCACCCCCCCTCCCCTTAACCCTCCCCCCCCATATATATAGTCCTACCTAAAAGAAAGAAAGAGAAAAAAAAAGAGCCGCCTGGGTATTGGAAGGTTTCCACATGCTCCATGGGATTCAAAATAAATTTGGTATAATTATTTGTTATTTTCCCCAAGTAACCAAATTCTTTGTCAGAGCACTTAAATATGACATCCTATCTTTTGTAAATAAGGGCGCCAAATATTCAAGAATGTTGGATAATTATCTCTTAAATTATAAGTAATTTTTTCAAGTGGAATAGAACTAGCCATTTCATTATTCCAACAATCCATACTTAAATACAAATCAGATTTCCAAGTAACTGCTATAGTCTTCTTAGCTACTGCCAATGCAATTTTTATAAATTCTTTCTGATATTTATTCAATTTAAGTTTCGGTTTTATCCCTTCAATATCACCTAATAGAAATAATACAGGGTTATGTGGAAGTTGAATTCCAGTAATTTGTTCCAATAAGACTCTTAAATTTATCCAAAAGGGTTGAATTTTAAAACAAGACCAAGTAGAATGTAAAAAAGTACCAATTTCTTGATTACACCGAAAACATTTATCAGATAGATTTGAATTTAATCTATTTATTTTTTGTGGTGTAATATATAATTGGTGTAAAAAATTATATTGTACTAATCTAAGTCGAACATTTATTGTATTTGTCATACTGTCCAGACAAAGTCTTGACCAATTTATTTCATCAATATTAATATTCAGATCTGTTTCCCATTTTTGCTTTGACTTATGGGTTCCTTGTTTAATTGTCTGTTCTTGAATCAAATTATACATACAAGAAATAAATTTTTTAATTTTCCCTTTTTGAATTAAAATTTCAATTTCATTAGCTTTTGGCAAAAACATTGTTTGACCCAGCTTACCTATTAAGTAAGCCCTTAACTGAAAGTAGCAAAAGAAAGTATTATTAGATATTTTATATTTATCCTTTAATTGTTCAAATGACATCAATATACCTCGCTCAAAACAATCTCCTATAAATTTAATCCCTTTTTGGTACCAATTATATAAAAGTTGATTGTCCATTGTAAAAGGAATAAGTCTGTTTTGAAACAAAGGTCTCCTTGCTAATAGAGATTTCTGTGTTTCCTTATCAACATTTATCTTATTCCATAGATCAATCAAGTGTGTTAATATAGGAGATTCTTTCTTTTCCCGTATCCATTTAGATTCCCATTTATATATAAAATCTTCAGGTTTATTTTCTCCTATCTTGTCTAGTTCTATTTTAATCCATGCTGGTTTTTGATCATCGAAAAAAGATGCAATAAATCTAAGTTGATTTGCTTTATAGTAATTTTTAAAGTTTGGAAGTTGTAACCCTCCTAACCTAAATTTACCTGTCAGTTTTTCCAATGATATTCTTGACATTTTACCTTTCCAAAGGAATTTTCTCACAGATTTATTTAACTCTTGAAAAAATTTCTGTGGCAATTGTATTGGTAATGTTTGAAACAAATACTGTAATCTCGGAAATATATTCATTTTTACAACATTGACTCTACCTACTAATGTTATTGGTAGTATCATCCATTTGTCAAGATCTTCTTGAATTTTTTTCAATAGTGGTAAATAATTAAATTTATATAAATTCTTTACATCACTATCAAGTCTTATACCTAAATACTTTATACCATTTACCGGCCATCTAAATTGGGTTACTAATCGACATTGACTATAGTCTCCTTTAGTAAGAGACAAAATTTCACTTTTATCCCAGTTTATTTTGTAACCTGATACCTTCCCATATTCATCCAATCTGGAAGATAATTTATGTAACGAATGTTGTGGGTTTGTTAAATAGATCAAAACATCATCGGCAAAAAGATTAATTTTATATTCCTCTTGGTTAACTCTAAAACCCATAATATCTGGATCCAATCTAATTAGTTCTGCTAATGGCTCTATCGCCAATACAAATAGAGCAGGTGATAGTGGACAACCTTGTCTAGTTGACCTTTTTAGCTGAAATGGTGTTGAAATTTGAGAGTTTGTCACTACTTTAGCTTTAGGGTTAGAATTTAAAGTTTTAATCCAATTTATAAAAGATGTTCCTAACCCATATTTTTCTAATACTTTAAATAAAAAATCCCATTCTAATCTATCAAATGCTTTTTCTGCATCCAAAGCTACTACTATACTCTTCTCATCCCTTTTTTGTGCCAAATGAATTATACTGAGTAGCCGAGTTACATTATCTGCCAGTTGTCTATTTTTAATAAATCCTGTTTGATCCATATGTATTAATTTTGGTAAATATTTAGATAATCTATTCGATAAAATTTTTGCTATTATTTTATAATCCGTATTCAATAAAGAAATAGGCCTGTATGATGTTGGTTTCATAGGATCTCTGTCCTTTTTTGGCAATACTATTACAATCGCTGTTGAAAAAGATTCTGGAAGTTTATGTATTTTTTCTGCTTGACGTATTAGTTCCATAAAAAAAGGAAATAATAAATCTTTAAATTTTTTATAAAATTCAGGTGGAAAACCATCTTCTCCTGGAGATTTATTACTTTGAAGTGATCCTAAAGCTTCTTCAACTTCTTTTAATGTAAAAGGCATATCTAATCCCCTCTGTTCTTCCAAATTCAATTTTGGAAGAGAAACTTGTGATAAAAACCTTTCTATCTCATTAACATCGTTTTGGGATTCTGATTGATATAATTCAGAATAAAAATTTTTAAAGGTTTCATTTATTTCAAGAGGTTTATAAGATATTTTATTTGCCCTTGTTCTAATTGCATTTATTGTTTTAGAAGCTTGTTCTGTTTTCAACTGCCAGGCAAGAATTTTATGTGCTCTCTCACCTAACTCATAATACCTTTGTTTAGATCTTATAATTGCTTTTTCAGTTCTATATGTCTGAAGTGTATAACCTATTCTCATAAGGCATGCGCGCCCCCCCTCCCGAATCCAGGCAACATCCTTGTTAATCTCCTCTGCACCCTTTCTATGGTTTCCACATCCTTTCTGTAGTGAGGTGACCAGAACTGAGCACAGTAGTCCAAGTGGGGTCTGACCAGGGTCCTGTATAGCTGCAACATTACCTCTCGGCTCCTAAATTCAATCCCATGATTGATGAGGGCCAATGCACTGTATGCCTTCTTAACCACAAAGTCAACCTGCGCAGCAGCTTTGAGTGTCTTATGGACTCAGACCCCAAGATCCCTCTGATCCTCCACACTGCCAAGAATCTTACCATTAATACTATATTCTGCCATCATATTTGACCTACCAAAATGAACCACCTCACACTTATCTGGATTGAACTCCATCTGCCACTTCTCAGCCCAGTTTTGCATCCTATTAATGTCCCGCTGTAACCTCTGACAGACCTCCACGCTATCCACAACACCCCCAACCTATGTACCATTAGCAAATTTACTAACCCATCCCTCCACTTCCTCATCCAGGTCATTTATAAAAATCACAAAGAGTCTGGGTCCCAGAACAGAGCCCTGAAGCACACCACTGGTCACCGACCTCCATGCAGAATATGAGCCGTCTACAACTACTCTTTGTCTTCTGTGGGCAAGACAATTCTGGATTCACAAAGCAATGTCCCCTTAGATCCCATGCCTCCTTACTTTCTCAATAAGCCTTCCATGGGGTACCTTATCAAATGCCTTGCTGAAATCCATATACACTACATCTACTGCTCTACCTCCATCAATGTGTTTAGTCACATCCTCAAAAAATACAATCAGGCTCGTAAGGCACGACCTGTCTTTGACAAAGCCATGCTAAGTATTCCTAATCATATTATGCCTCCCCAGATGTTCATAAATCCTGCCTCTCAGGATCTTTTCCATCAACTTACCAACCACTGAAGTAAGACTCACTGGTCTATAATTTCCTGGGCTATCTCTATTCCCTCTCTTGAATAGGGGAACAACATCCGCAACCCTCCAATCCTCCGGAACCTCTTCCGTCCCTATTGACGATGCAAAGATTATCGCCAGAGGCTCAGCAATCTCCTCCCTCATCTCCCACAGTAGCCTGGGGTACATCTCTTCTGGTCCTGGTGACTTATCCAACTTGATGCTTTCCAAAAGCTCCAGCACATCCTCTTTCTTAATATCAATATGCTCAAGCTTTTCAGTCCACTGTAAGTCATCCCTACAATCGCCGAGATCCTTTTCCGTAGTGAATACTGAAGCAAAGTATTCATTAAGTACCTCTGCCATCTCCTCCGGTTCCATATAAACTTTTCCACTGTCACACTTAATTGGTTCTATTCTCTCACGTCTTATGGGCTGAGACCCTTCAGAACTTCATTTTCGTTCTAATGAAGGGTGACTGCCATAATGTTAACTGTCTATTCCTCTCCATAAGTGCTGCCTGACCTCCAGCATTTTGTGTTGTGCTGGATTTCCAGTGTCTGCAGAGACAGGGATTGAACCCAGGGACTGGTGTTGACCAGTTTAGCATTACTTTTGATGCCAGCAACATTGGTCCTTCTGTCTGGAAACTGGTAAAACCGGTATTGTGACTGTCCTATTGTTTTACAAACCAACTCCTACTTCATTGTGTTCAATAATATTTGCTGAGGGTGGCCTAGTATATGAATTTTGAAACTGAGCCAGATCATGCCTGCCGATTGTTTGTAACAATGAAGGTTAATTGCATAGTGAGGACTTTTCAACCAGATGTTCAATTCAGAGCACATCTGCCTGTTCAGCAGGTGTTAACAATGTAGATCCTTAATGTACCCAACTCTGAATACTAACGAACAGTCTACTATCTAACAATACCACTAACCACATCAAAATGGCCTCTGTGTTAGCCTGTGTCATTGTAGTCTAAAGCCAGTGTATTCGCAGAAATATTCAGAGCCATGTTAACGTGTCTACATGTCACAAGCCCTAATATAATAAAAAATTGCTCTGTGTTAGGCAAGTTATCTCTTTCTGCGATTTTGGTCAGTGTCAGAATGACTTTCATAATTCTTTAAAAACTTTGTTTTAAACTGCTTATAGTTGTCACAGTAGCTGCTTTGGGAAAGGATAATTGAGCTGGGATTAAGGCAGCATCATTTCTGGATCACCCTAACAATGGCTCAATGATATACAAGTTTTATTTGAGTTGTTGCATTTTGAGCTAAATACACAAAGTGCTGGAGGAACTTAGCAGGTCGTGTTTCATCTAGGTAACCTCCAACTTGATTGCACAAACATCGATTTCTCTCATGTCTGGTAATTTCTCAAAATTCAAAGTAAATGAATTTTCAAGGTATGTATACCATATACAACCTTGAGATTCATCTCTATGCAGGCAACAAAGAAGCACAATAAAATCCAAGAAAAACCCACACAACAAAGACGGACAAACATCCAATGTGCAAAAAATGAACAAATCATGCAAATAAGTCGTACACAGAGTATGAACCGCTGAGTCCCTGCATCCACAGCCATGGAGCCAGGTCAGCGCTGAGCCAAGTGAAGTTGGGCCAGGAGCACAATGGCTGCAGACTACACTGCAGAGTCCATGCATTGCTGAGGGGAGTGAAACTGGTCCAGGAGCCTGATGACTACAGACTACACTGCAGAGTCCATTCAGTGATGAGGGGAGTGAAACTGGTCCAGGAGGCCGATGACTACAGACTACACTGCAGAGTCCATTCAGTGATGAGGGGAGTGAAACTGCTATAGGAGCCTGATGACTACAGACTACACTGCAGAGTCCATTCAGTGATGAGGGGAGTGAAACTGCTATGGGAGCCTGATGACTACAGACTACACTGCAGAGTCCATTCAGTGATGAGGGGAGTGAAACTGGTCCAGGAGCCTGATGACTACAGACTACAATGCAGAGACCATTCAGTGATGAGGGGAGTGAAACTGGTCCAGGAGCCTGATGACTACAGACTACACTGCAGAGTGCATGCAGTGCTGAGGGGAATGAAACTGGTCCAGGAGCCTGATGACTACAGACTACACTGCAGAGTGCATGCAGTGCAGAGGGGAGTGAAACTACTATAGGAGCCTGATGACTACAAACTACACTGCAGAGTCCATTCAGTGATGAGGGGAGTGAAACTGCTATAGGAGCCTGATGACTACAGACTACACTGCAGAATCCATTCAGTGCTGAGGGGAGTGAAACTACTATAGGAGCCTGATGACTACAAACTACACTGCAGAGTCCATTCAGTGATGAGGGGAGTGAAACTGCTATAGGAGCCTGATGACTACAGACTACACTGCAGAATCCATTCAGTGATGAGGGGAGTGAAACTGGTCCAGGAGCCTGATGACTACAGACTACTCTGCAGAGTGCATTCAGTGATGAGGGGAGTGAAACTGCTATAGGAGCCTGATGACTACAGACTACAATGCAGAGTCCATTCAGTGCTGAGGGGAGTGAAACTGGTCCAGGAGCCTGATGACTACAGACTACACTGCAGAATCCATTCAGTGCTGAGGGGAATGAAACTAGTCCAGGAGCCTGATGACTACAGACTACACTGCAGAATCCATTCAGTGCTGAGGGGAATGAAACTAGTCCAGGAGCCTGATGACTACAGACTACACTGCAGAATCCATTCAGTGCTGAGGGGAATGAAACTGGTCCAGGATCCTGATGACTACAGACTACACTGCAGAATCCATTCAGTGATGAGGGGAGTGAAATTGGTCCAGGAGCCTGATGACTACTGACTACACTGCAGAGTCCATTCAGTGATGAGGGGAGTGAAACTGGTCCAGGAGCCTGATGACTACAGACTACACTGCAGAGTCTATGCAGTTCTGAGGGGAGTGAAACTGCTCCAGGAGCCTGATGGCTGCAGGCCACATCCCAATCTCTGATTTTCCATTCCTCATTTCTGGTGACATTCACAGGATCATTCTTGTGAACCTGCTGTGAACTCTCTCCAAAGCCAGCACATCCTTTCTTAGATATGGGGTCCAAATCTGAGCTGGCCAACAGCTTGCATAACTACCAAACCAAAACATCAGCAATTCCTTTCCTGGTTGACCTGATGAGTTCCTCCAGCAGATTTTTTGTTGCTAGTAAAACATAGCTGCTGCTCACATCTCCCCAAACAGATCCTTTACTCCCAGTTGTAGGAAGGTCAGCAATCCCCTGGTGGGCAAAGGAAACATTTGGAAAAACAATATCAAAACCAGCCGGAAAGTGATCACACTACTGCTACTACTAGCTGCCGATATGGCATCAGACATAGAAAGAATGGGTTAATTCTTCTGCCAGAACTTGAAAGTGTGAATGTGTAGAATTTCCCAGTGATTTGATCATCAGTTTGGCCTGAAAGATTACTATTTTAATTTCTCATTCCTCTCCAATGACCTATAGACTGACTGCACCCCATGATTTGCAGAGCTCATTGTTTCTGCAGCTGCTGGGATCTGATCATCTGTGTTGTCCCAGCGTCACACGTGAAGGCAGACGAGATAAACAGGAAGGAAAGAAGCAAAACAGCGACACACAGTTTAATTTTATTTGTTAAAATGTCTTTTACATAGCCATTTCTAGAGAGATTACAATTCCTGAACAAGGCAATATCAAATGTTAATGCTTCAAATCCTGTACATCTTTGTGAATGATATTCCTGATTACATTTGACATGCTGTCATCTCCATTCTAAGCTCGATCCTCTGGTTAAGGATTCTGCCTCTGGGTAAGTTCTACACGCAGAGAAGTTGAAAAGTGCATGAAATGGCATTCATTTCTCTGAAGAATTTGACAGCAGGGTTCGAAGTGCTGGATGAAAAAGTCTTGTTTGTGTGACCTTGCAAGGTGGAATTTCAGCTGAAAATTGCAACCAAGTTCAAACTTATTTTCACAATACATTGAGAATTGAAGACCAAAGAAGGCAGAAGGTGGTTGTAAGTGCAGTGTATTCTGCCTGCAGGCTGTAAATCAGTGGTGTTCTGGGACCCCTGCTCTTTGTGATTTTTATAAATGACTTGGATGAGGAAGTGGAAGCATTTGATGGCTCTGGTCCTGTACTTGTTGGAGAATAGAAGAATTGGGGGGAATCTAATTGAATATTTAAAGGCCTAGATAGAGTTGATGAGGAAAGGATGCTTCCTATAGTGAGAGGAGTCTAAGACCAGAGGACACAGCTTCAGAGTAGAAGGATGTCCCTTTAGAACAAAGATCAGGAGGAACTTCTTTAGCTAGAGGGTAGTGAATCTGTGGAATTCATTGCCACAGATAGCTGTTGGAAGCCAAGTCATTGAGTATATTTAAGGCGGAGTTTGATGGATTCTTGATTAGTAAGGGTTTCAAAGGTTACAGGGAGAAGGCAGGAGAATCAGCCTGCAGGAGAATTGATGGGCTGAATGACCTAATTCTGTTCTTATGTTTTATGTACGCAGTCTTATGGGAGGAGGGGTTAGTAAGTTTGCGGATGACGCAAAGGTTGGTGGAGTTGTGGATAGTGTAGAAGGTTGTTGTAGGTTTCAACGGGACACTGACAGGATGCAGAACTGGGCTGAGAGGTGGCAGATGGAGTTTAACTAGAAAAATGTGAAATGATTCAGTTTGGAATGTCAAATTTGAAGGCAGAATTCAGGGTTAATGGCAGGATTCTTAGCAGTGTGGAGGAACAGAAAGATCTTGGGATCCATGTCCATAGATCCTTCAAAGTTATTGTGCAACTTGATAGGGTTGTTAAGAAGGTGTGTTGGCCTTCCTGAGTCAGGGGATTGAGTTCAAGAGCCATGAGGTAATGTTACAATTCTATAAATCTCTGGTTAGTCCACACGTGGAAGATTATGTTCAGTCCTGGTCACCCCTTCATAGGAATGATGTGGAAGCTTTAGAGAGGGTGCAGAGGAGATTTCAACAGGATCCTGCCTGGATTAGAGAGCGTGTCTTATGAAGATAGGTTGAGTGAGCTAGGGATCTTTTCTTTAGAGCAAAGGAGGATGAGTCATAACTTGATAGAGATGTACAAAAAGATGAAAGGCACAGATTGAGTAACCAGAGACATTTTCCCAGGGCAGAAATGGCTACTGCAAGGGGCATAATTTTAAGATGATTGGAGGAAAGTTTGGGGGAGTGTTAGAGGTACAGGTTTCCCCCACCATCCGAAGGTAGAGTGTTCCTATGAAACGGTTTGTAAGCTGAAATTTCGTAAAGCGAAAAAGCAATTACCATTTATTTATATGAGAAAATTTTGTGAGCGTTCGCAGACCCAAAAATAACCTACTAAATCATGCCAAATAACACATAAAACCTAAAATAACAGTAACATATAGTAAAAGCAGGAATGATATGATAAATACACAGCCTATATAAAGTAGAAATACTTTTCCACAATCATTACTGAACTGTTCTACGGAGCGAAATTCTCATGCAAGGGCCGTCGGCCGAAAATCTCACGCAAGCACTGTTGGCAAAAACACGCGCAAGCGCTCTCCAGTAACCTTTAAGCTATGAAGCTGCCAAATCATACCAAATAACACGTAAAAATACACAGCCGATATAAAGTAGAAATAATGTATGTACAGTGTAGTATCACTTACCGGAATTGGGAAAGCGCGGAGCACACTGATGGTGGTGTGTTAGACTGAGTCGTCGGAGTTTGGGTGGTGCAGTGGCCCCCCACCCTCCAGGCCGCTGAGTGATACATTGCCGCGAAGAACGCAGGGGTCCAGCGGTAGCCAGAAGGTACACAGCACATCTTTAAGAAAAAAGCCGAAACAAACATGCTAATTAATTAACACACATCAAAGTTGCTGGTGAACGCAGCAGGCCAGGCAGCGTCTCTAGGAAGATGTGCAGTTGACGTTTCAGGCCGAGACCCTTCGTCAGGACTAACTGAAGGAAGAATGAGTAAGGGATTTGCTCTTCCTTCAGTTAGTCCTGATGAAGGGTCTCAGCCTGAAACGTCGACTGCACCTCTTCCTAGAGATGCTGCCTGGCCTGCTGCGTTCACCAGCAACTTTGATGTGTGTTGCTTGAATTTCCAGCATCTGCAGAATTCCTGTTGTTTGCTGATTAATTAGGTGCCGCCCGTAATTGTCAGCCCAGATCAGTGTCGATTTCCCATTGCATCGTCTCTGATCTGGGCCGACAATTACATGTCGGTGGCACCTAGTTAATTAGCATGTTTATTTCGGCTTTTTTCTTAAAGTGTGCCGTGTGCCTCCAGGCTACCTTTGCATTCTCCGCGAATTGGTATCTGTCCGTGGCCTGGGGGTTGGGGTGATGGAACACTGGGGTGTCATCTCGTCGCCTGTTTCCATTAGAGCAGGCAGCTCATCTTCTCCTATGACTGCCCGCCTCGATGTCAAAGGTCGAGGTTCATCGTCTGCTGTGGCTGATGTGGAAGGCTTGCTTGACTGCTGAGACTCGCGTATTTTTCTATAACGCAGTTCCTTGTAAGGACTCAAACCATCCTGCAAATATCCCCCAAACCGACATACCCTTTCAAAATTAAAGTCGTACTTTATCATTACTCATTCGGTTTCGATTGTTATCCTTTTTTCTTCCAATTGCATCAGCTCTTCATCTGTCAGTTCTTGGTGATGGGATGCCAAAACCTCTTCAACATCATCTTCGTCAACTTCCACAAGCCAAACTCATATTGTCCTTACTTCGTTCACCACGATCAAAACACTTAATTATGTCTAGTTTTACCGTAAGTGTAACACCCTTACGAGCTCTTTCAGGCTTTAACGATACCATAGAACTCATCTTGCAAATAGCTGCTTGTTTAAGCAATGCCGGCGAGAATCCGGAGGAGAGCGGCTGCTCGGGGCGCGCTGCCTTTTATCGCGCGCTGAATTTTTTTTCGTAACAGTGAAAACACCTTCTGAAAGCGAAAATAGGGTACTAATGTAGGTCTTTCGTAACAGTGAGGTTTCGTAAAGTGAACGTTCGAAAAGTGGGGGACACCTGTATGCTCTTTACGAAAAGAGTGGGTACTGTGTGAAACACCCTGCCAGGGTGGTGGTAGAGGCCAATACATTAGTGGCATTTAAGAAACTCTTAGACAGGCACGTGTATGCAGGAGGGAAGGATTTGATTGATCTTGGAGGAGGTTAAAATGTTGGCATAAAAATGTGGGGCAAGTGGCCTGAACTGTGGTATGTAATATTCTATGTTCTAATGGCAGCCAAGCTCAAACTTATTTTCACAATGTCTGCTGGATAGTGATCAGTGATAATGCCCAGCCATTGGAAGGTGATAATTCAGTAAGATCTAATCTGCTTTGCCTGCACCCAAGCTCTGAATTAGGGTTAAAAAATACTCAAGGCCATTAACCCAGTATGTTAGCTGAGCAGCCCATATCTCCTCTGATTTCCCTCCCTCATCTTCATAGCCTTTGAGTCAGCTTTGTCTTCAAAAATATGTTGGTCAGAGTTTTAATCCTAACACAGTACAGCATGGGAAACAGACCCCTTTAGCCCATCTGTTCAGTTTCGATGCTTTGCAGGTAAACGAAGTGATGAGGATTCTTTATTCTGCATCAGGTACCTCATACTGGCATTAAACTTTCAGGTATAACACAGCAATTGTTTATTTAAAGCTCTGCCACTAATTTCTCAAGAGTGCCTTGTACCAGTGGGAATTTTATTTCCATTTTTCAGTTCCATTTAGGCGTGGTTTTAAAACTACAACAGACAAGGCTGCATTTGAACTGTTGTAAGTCACAGGTAAATTCCAATGCATTAGCCATGACATTCTCAACCAGATCTCATTATTAAATCATAACTTCTTATTTGTGATATCTTGAATCAACAGTATACGCCTCTCACACAAAGTTGCCACCTTAAGTTGCTGAGGCATTAGTCAGACTGTACTTGGAGTATTGTGAACAGTTTTGGGCTCCTTATCTAAGAAAGGATCTGCTGGCATGGAGAGGTTCCAGAGGAGGTTCACAAGAATGATCCTGGGAGTGAAAGGGTGTATGAGGAGTGTTTGATGGCTCTGAGTCTGTAATTCACTGGAATTTAGAAGAATGAGGAGGAACCTATCGAATATTAAAATACCTAGATAGAGTGGATGTGAAAAGGATGTTCCTGTAGTGGGAGAGTCTACGACCAGAGGGCAATCTCAGAAGGACATCCATTTAGAACAGAGATGAGGAGGAATTTCTTTAGCCATAGGGCAGTAAATGTGTGGAATTCATTGCCACATACGGCTGTGAAGGCCAAGACATTGAGTATATTTAAAGAGGTGGTTGATGGGATCTTAATTAGTAAGGGTGTCAAAGGTTACGAGGAGAAGGCAGGACAATGGGGTTCAGAAGGATGATAAGTCAGCTAAAATGGAATGGCGGACAGACTTGATGGGCCAATTGGGCTAACACGGCTCCTATGTCTTATGGTGTTATGGCCTTAAATGTGACACCCACTGTTTAAATGGTTGCCTGGTACTAAATCTGAGCTGACCACTCAACTTGCAACAACTGAGTTCTGGAGTGGTCTCAAGCTCAGTGACTACAGATTCATCTATTTGATTCAAGCCTTGGATTTGGTGGGTGTCGATAAGTACTGCGATCCTCAAAATAGAAACTTCCCCAAAATATGCTCCCAGCAGAAGCAGGAATCCTTCCAGAGAGGCAGAGTGAGCCACTCATACTAAAGCTTTGATAGTTCATCAAGATGTTCACCTGACCTAATGCTGCTAATGGAGGGAGGAGAAGATGGCGGCGCGACGCAGCGCGCGTGGCCGTTCCAATTGAATATCGATATGTGTAACTAGGGGGCCGTGCATCAACCCGGATTTGATGGGGACGGGCATGAGAAAGCGCAGAGGAACATCTGGTGAAACTTCTGAAATGCCTGCTTTGCTGCCGCTGCTACTGTATGATCGAGAATCTCTGGAGACGAAGGCCCCAAATCCTTGGCTTTGCATATCGCCTGTTGCTGGGGCTGGGGTTGAAATGCTCGGCAGAGATGGTGCTGGGTGCATTGGTGTCGGGGTGTCGGGGAGCTGGTTGGAGGCTCGGAGTTTTCGGACGGACTCGAAGTTGGACTGTAGTCGGATGCTTCCACAATGCTGCATCGGCAAGTTGGCGACGCTGGAGGTTTACTGTCTGCGTGAGATGATGGGACTTTCGAGTGACTCTGAGGCTATTACTGTGCCATGGTCTGTTCTTATCAAATTACGGTATTGCTTTGCACTGTTGTAACTATATGTTATAATTATGTGGTTTTTGTTAGTTTTTAAGTCGGTTTGTCATGTGTTTTCGTGATATCATTCTGGAAAAACATTTTTATCATTTCTTAATGCATGCATTACTAAATGACAATAAAAGGGGACTGCGTGTCCTCATAATCATAATCATAATGATTAGAGAAGATTTTGGTATGTCACTCGCAAATTTCTACAGATGTACAATGGAGAGCATTCTGACCGTATGGAGGGGCTATTGCACAGGATTGGAAAAAGCTGCAGAGGGCTACAAACTCAGCCAGGTCCATCGTTGGCAGTAGCCTCCCCAGAATCACAAACATCTTCAAAAGGCGATGCCTCAAAAAGGCGACACCAATCATTAAGGATGCACATCACCCATGACAATACTCTCTTCTCATTACTACCATCGGGAAGGAGGTACAGAAGCCTGAATATTATACACTCAACATTTCAGGAACAGCTTCTTCCCCTGTTCCATCAGATGTCTGAACTGACAGTGAACCCATGAACACTGCCTCACTGTATTTGCTCATTTTTTGCATTACTTATTTAATTTAATTTTTCTTAATGTTTCTTAATAGTTTTTTTATGTATTGCACTTTACTGCTGCCGTAAAACAACAGATTTCACAGCATATGTCAGTGATATTAAACCTGATTCTGATTGTCCTTTATCTGCATACTGCTGCCGAACGGAGGTAGGGTGAGGAGGAGGTGGAAGACCAATAAAAATAACAGTGTAACCCTCTTTCTCAATTTTAAAATCTGAAGGTAATTCTGTTTATTTTCCAGGTATCACACTTGTGTATGCCATTTTGAGTCATCCTTGGGTCCCACCTCACCCACCTTCTACTGTTCCCATCTGCCTACCTCACCTCCTTTATTTAGTTTATTAGGTCAGCATGGTATGTAATGGTTAGTATAATGTTTTACAGCAGCAGGAACCTGGGTTCAATTCAATTCCTGCCACTTCTGTAAGGAGTTTGAATGTTCTCCATTGACGATGTGCGTTTCCTTTGGTGGTCCAGTTTTCTCCCATTTTCCAAAAATATATTGGTTAGGGTTAATAAATTGTTGGCATGCGCTGTTGGTGCCAGAAGCATGGCGACACTTGCAAGCTGACCCCAGCACATCCTCAAATTGAGTTGGTCATTGATGCAAATGATGTATTTCACTGTATGTCTTGATGTACTTGTGACAAATAAAGCTAAACTTTCATCTTTAATCTTTGGTCCCATGCTCCACTTAACCCGTCCTATCTGATGCGACCATCTGCAGCCTCGTTTTGCCTCCACCTATCTCCTCCCAGCTTCTGTCTCTTTTCTCTTTTCCCACAGTCTCCTCCTCCAAGTGCCTATAACTCCTTACCTGAAGCCACCTATCTCTTGTCAGCTCCTGTCCCACACCTCCTCCTTGCCTTTTTATGCTGGCTATCTCGCCTCTACTCTTTCAGTCTTGACCTGGAAAAGCTACTGTTCATTTCCCTCCACAGACTCTGCCTGACTTGTGAGTTCCTCCAGCAGTTTATTTGTTGCTGCATATTCACCCTCATCCAAGTGGCACAATTCATTACAGTGGATCCCAATACAGTAATTTTCTTAAGAGGAAGAGTGCTAATTATTGTCTGACAGTCTGGAATTCACTAGCTTTACATCTTCAGTTTATGACTCGCTTTAATAACCTTAATTTGTCATTTAGAACCATAGGGCAGTTTGCCAGCTGAACATCACAGTCGTGCTTCACTATACCTGTGGGAGGTTAGCTGAACGTCACTGTTCTTTCTGGCTGGACTTGTCAGTAAAGTGAGTATTTCCATAAATCTTGCATTTAAAATCCTTGCTGACTGGTGAAATGTTATGTTGGGACCAAGTTTTGGCAATCCAAAATTATGCTTGCATCAGAGTTTTACTGCAGATGAGTTTTGCTGGTTATTGAGGAGTAAGGAAGGGTTCAGGTCAGTATCTATGGCATATAGTATCCTGGAGTATAAATGCAAGAACAACCTTTACAGAATCCTGTAATCCACGTCACCGTGTGACAGTGTAATCCATCAGTAATTACAGCACATTTGAAGGAGCTGCAAATGCACGAGGAGAAGCATTGTTTGTCTACAGCGTGAGGCGAAAAAATGAAAGCTAATAAAACAGGATGGAGAATTTACGCTGTTTCTACACATTCTGTGGTTTTACCTTGAATGTTTTACCTACCTCCTATATCAGATGAACTTTTTCAGTCAACGCCTGCAGCAACATTGTAAGTGAATGCAAAATTGACGTGTTTGTCATGATGCTACATAGATCAGTCAAAGTAATCCTGCTCCCCTCCCCCATATCTTATTCTTTCTTTCCTGCCTTGAGGCCCTCCCTCTTCAGTCTCCGCTAGGAATTCCTTCTGTTCAGCTTCGAGCATGACAGATGGTTCCTGTCTTCCACATGAATAATTCTGTTGTAAAATAGGCACCAAAAAACAAATACTTTCCAATTTTCCCTAAATGTATCAGATGGTGGAATTTTTAATTTTATTTTTTTTCATACACTCATTGGCCACTTTATTAGGTTGACATTATGTGTATGTTAGTAATCTTCTGCTGCAGTAGCCCAACCACTCAAGGTTTGATGTGTTGCACGTTCACAGATGCTCTTTTGCATATCGCTGTTGTAACACGTGGTTATTGAAAAGTTGCCTTTCTGTCAGTTTGAACTGGTCTGGCCATTCTCCTCTGACCTCTCTCATTAACAAGGCTTTTACATTTAAAGAAATGCTGCTCACTGGGTGTTTTTTTTGTTTCTCTCACCATTCTCTGTAAACTCTAGAGACTGCTATATGTGAAAATCCAAGGAGATTAGCAGTTTTTGAGATACTCAAACCGCCCAGTCTGGCACCAACAATCATCTCACGGTCAAAGTCACTTAGATCGTACTTCCTCCCCATTCTAATGTTTGATCCAAATAACAACTGAACTTCTTGACCGTGACCACATGCTTTCATGCATTGAGTTGCTGCCACATGATATTTGCATTAACAAGCAGGTGTACCTAATAAAGTGGCCACTAAGTGTATTTCATTTTGTATTTCGTTTGCAGATGTTAGTTTGAGAAACTAGAGGTGCCTCTCTTGTTAAGTCACAGTGATCCTTATTGAACACAACTGTGGGAAAACTAAGGGTGAAATAAATCAGTTTGAAACATTTCTCTGACAGACAAAATGTTTATTAACACTCAAAATGTTAGAGGAACTCAGCATTTTGGAGGAATTGTGTACTCCTCTCCATAAATGCTGGAGGTCGGGCAGCGTCAACGGACAGGAGTAAAGAGATGACATTTCAGGGAACCTTCATCAGGACCCTGGTGTTTATTGTTCGTTCTCATTTGGTATCTTAATCATCTGCAAGAAAGAGCACAAAATTCTGTATATATCCCGAAAAACAGGTTAAATTTTGATTCTTGTAAGACCACTTTACTTGCCCACAACTGTACTGCATGTTAACTCATAAACACAAGAGATTCTGCAGATGCTGGAAATCCAGAGTAACACACATGAATTGCTTGGAATTCAGCAGGTCAGGCAGTGTTTATGGAGAGGAATGAAGTTTCAGGCCTTTGTCAGTCTGGCATTTTGTATGCATTACTCTGCATATCAACTCATTGTACCTGAAATATTCCAAGACTTTTCTGGATGATGTACAGAATAATGTTTCCAATTGGCATAAATTCAGATTCCTGCATGACCCCCTTTGTGCCATTATTGAAGGAGTTCCTTGAATTATATACAACAGGCATACTAAGATCTTGCCCATGTTTAAACATTTTTTGGGGAAGTACTTGACTATGGGAGGTTTCTCTGATTTTGCCCCTTCCCAGATTTCTGTGGTAGCATTCAAGTTTATTTGTTGTCAACGTGGGTATAAATGCTGCAAAAATTAGCTTTTTGTACTACAGTACATGATCACTGACAGGTTGTGAAAGTTGTAGTTTTATGGTACAGTATGTATAAATTACTGTGAGTTCCAATAAGAAGTATAAAAAATAAGAGTGCAGAAAGAGAGCAAAATGTGAATATTACATGTTACTATAAACTTAAGTTGTATAAATTACACATAACTTAGACTTATGCTAAATAGACAGTGCAATAAGCAGACAACAACTTGAGAGGAATAAAGGTATAGGCCAAGCTGCTGTCAGGTTCTTTGGGTCGGTTTGGGATTGGGCATTGGGAAAGAAGCTGCTGTTGAACATTGCAGTGCAGGTCATCAGGCTCCTGTACCTCCTGCCTAATGGCAACATCAAAAATAGGGCATAACCCAAATGATGAGGGTCCCACTTTCCTGAGTCATCACCTCTTGTAGATGTCCTTGATAATGGGGAGAATGTACCTGTCATGGAGATGACTGAGTCCAATGCATGGGCCATTTTTAATTTCAACACCTGCCTCAAATCAATATATTGAGCACATACTAGAGATAAGTAATCTGGGGTCTTCAGGTCTGTGTCACTAAGAAATCCAGAGATCTAGGTTTCTGGGGCAAGCATTTTGGATTCCGTTGCTGGGAATTCTGTTCCTGTGTAAATGTATGTTTACTGTCACTGATGGTCTGTTTGCATTGTGTGCACAGGAGCTCGTGCGACATGTCCACAGCAGTGCAGCTGAGTGCAGATGAGATCATCACTGGCACCAAGCAAGTCATTCAGGGGTTGGAGGCACTGAAAAACGAGAATAACAGCATCCTGCAGAACTTGCAAGAGACTCTGAATGGATTGAAAGAAGATGAAGAAGTGCACCTGGTACAAGAGAAGACCTGCCTGATCCAGAGGTCACTGGAGATGATTGAGCTAGGACTGAGTGAAGCTCAGGTAGGATAAAGTGTTGATCATTTTCCTAGGGAATGGATTTTCAAATGTGTGCCTGTAAGGTGGTCCTTGCTGCGGGAAAAATGAGGGAATGTCTCTGAACTTTCACTGTTCCTTCTTCAGAACAAGTTCCCCTGTTTTAGAACATAGAACATAGTGCAGTATGGACCCTTCAGCCAACAATGTTGTGCTGACCTTTTAACCTACAATAAGATCAATCTAACCCTTTCCTCCTACATGTAGCCTTCCATTTATCTTTCACCCATGTGCCTTTCTAAGAATCTCTTAAATGTCCATAGGACAATAGGAACAGAATTAGGCCGTTAGGCCCATCGAGTCTGCTCCACCATTCCATCATGAGTGATTTACTTACTATCTTTTCAACCCCATTCTCATGCCTTCTACTCATAGCCTTTGAAGCCCTTAATAATAAAAAAAACCTATCAGCCTCTGTTTCACATATACCCAATGACTTGGCCTCCACAACCATATGTGGCAATGAATTCCACAGATTCTCAACCTTCTGGCGAAGAAATTCCTCCTCATCTCTGTTCCAAAGGGATGTTCATCTATTCTGAGGCTGTGCCTTCTGGTTTTAGACTTCCCATTATAGGAAATATCCCCTCCACACCTACTCCATCTAGGCCTTTTGATATTCAAAGATATCCCTTGCACCTTATTTTACTAAACTCCAGCAAGTACAAGGCTAGAGCTATCAAACTCCCCTCATATGTTAACCATGCCATTCCTGGCATCATTTTCATGAACTTCCTCTGAATCCTGTCCAGTTGCAGCTCATCTTTTTTTAGGTAATGGGCCCAAAACTACTCACAATATTCTCAGTGTGGTCTGACCAATGCCCTGAGAGCATATTCCATACATTTACCACTCTCTCTATAAAAAGGAACTTATCTCTGACAAGCAACACACATGAAAGTTGCTGGTGAATGCAGCAGGCCAGGCAGCATCTCTAGGAAGAGGTACAGTCGACGTTTCAGGCCGAGACCCTTCATCAGGACTAACTGAAGGAAGAGTTAGTAAGAGATTTGAAAGTGGGAGGGGGAGATTCAAGATGATAGGAGAAGACAGGAGGTGGAGGGTTGGAGCCAAGAGCTGGACAGGTGATTGGCAAAGGGGATATGAGAGGATCATGGGACAGGAGGTCCGGGGAGAAAGACGGGGGGGGGGACCCATAGGATGGGCAAGGGGTATAGTCAGAGGGACAGAGGGAGAAAAAGGAGAGTGAGAGAAAGAATGTGTGTATAAAAATAAATAACGGATGGGGTACGAGGGGGAGGTGGGGCATTAGCGGAAGTTAGAGAAGTCGATGTTCATGCCATCAGGTTGGAGGCTACCCAGACGGAATATAAGGTATTGTTCCTCCAACCTGAGTGTGGCTTCATCTTTACAGTAGAGGAGGCCATAGATAGACATGTCAGAATGGGAATGGGATGTGGAATTAAAATGTGTGTCCACTGGGAGATCCTGCTTTCTCTGGCGGACAGAGCATAGGTGTTCAGCAAAGCGGTCTCCCAGTCTGTGTCGGGTCTCGCCAATATATAGAAGGCCACATCGGGAGCACCGGACGCAGTATATCACCCCAGCCGACTCACAGGTGAAGTGTCGCCTCACCTGGAAGGATTGTTTGGGGCCCTGAATGGTGTTGAGGGAGGAAGTGTAAGGGCATGTGTAGCACTTGTTCCGCTTACTGTAAAGATGAAGCCACACTCAGGTTGGAGGAACAACACCTTATATTCCATCTGGGTAGCCTCCAACCTGATGGCATGAACATCGACTTCTCTAACTTCCGCTAATGCCCCACCTCCCCCTCGTACCCCATCCGTTATTTATTTTTATACACACATTCTTTCTCTCACTCTCTTTTTTCTCCCTCTGTCCCTCTGACTATACCCCTTACCCATCCTCTGGGTGCCCCCCTCCCTTGTCTTTCTCCCTGGACCTCCTGTCCCATGATCCTCTCATATCCCCTTTGCCAATCACCTGTCCAGCTCTTGGCTCCATCCCTCCACGTCCTGTCTTCTCCTATCATCTTGAATCTCCCCCTCCCCCTCCCACTTTCAAATCTCTTACTAACTCTTCCTTCAGTTAGTCCTGACGAAGGGTCTCGGCCTGAAACGTCGACTGTACCTCTTCCTAGGGATGCTGCCTGGCCTGCTGCGTTCACCAGCAACTTTGATGTGTGTTGCTTGAATTTCCAGTATCTGCAGAATTCCTGTTGTTTGCATTTTTATCTCTGACAAGGTAATAAGGTATAGATGCAAAACCAGCCCATACACCCCTTTCAACATGCTCCACCATTCAGTGAGTTAATGGCTACTCTTACCTTGGACTCAGCTTCACTTTCCTGCCTGCTCCCCATAACCACTGATTTATCTGTAGCCTCAAAATCTGATACTGTTTTAGTTTATTATTAACAGACTTCCTGAGATACCCAAAACAAAAGGTTTTCACCAAACTGTGTCATCCAAACAGATCATGTTGTACATAATTATATCCAGGGCGGCACAATAGTGTGGCAGTCAGCATAATGCTTTACAGCACCATAAACCTGTATTTAATTACTGCCACTGTAAGAACTTGTACGTTCTCCCTGTGATAGGGTGGGTTTCTTCTGGGTCCTTCCCACATTCCAAAGACTTACGAGTTTGGGTTTGTAAGTTGTGGAATACAACCAGAGCACCCGGAGGAAACTCATATAGTCACAGGAAAATGTACAAACTCCCTGCAGGCAGCAGCAGAAACTGAACCCCAATCACTGACGTTATAATAGCATTACAGTACTATGCCACCCAGTCATGTTCTGTCGTGCCATGTACCATGCCATGTTCAGTAGCAGAAACTGAACCCCAATCACTAACGTTGTAATAGCATTACAGTACTATTACAGTACATGTTCTGTCGTGCCATGTACCGTGCCATGTTCAGCAGTAGTTCAAAGTACATTTTATTATCAAAGTCTGTATAAATTATACAACCTTGAGATTCTTCTGCTTAACAGGTAACCACAAAACAAGGAACCCAAAAGAACCCAATTTAAAAAAAAGACCAACACCTGATGCACAAAGAGGAAAAAAATCAAATCGAGTCAAATCATGCAAACAATAAAGCAAGCCTCAGCATTAAGGACGAAATTGAGTCCATAAACCCAAAGCTGGGAGCAGCTGGAGTGGGCCCATAAGTCTCAGTCTCAGTCCATAATGAAGCTCGCAGACACTAAGCCTGCAGCAGCCAGGGCACAACACAACCTCAGCCTCATTTCAGAGGACCTGTCCCGGGCCCAGCATGTAGATTCAATTATAAAGAAACCTCAGCATTGTCTCTATTCCTTAAGAGTTTCTGAAATTTTGGCATGACATGTATAACTATGACTAGATGTGTGGTGGACAATATGTTGACCAGCTGCACTACCGCCTGATTTGGAAACACCTGTGCCCTTGAATGGAAAATCCTACAAAAGGTATACATTTATACAGAGTGCTGTCACAAGAAAGCAGCATCCTCATCAGGGACCCCTACCACCCAGGTCATGGTCCCTTCTCTCTGCTGCCATCAGGAAGAAGGTACAGGAGCCTCAGAACTCACACCACCAGGTTCAGGAACAGTTATTACCCCTCAGTCATCAGGCTCTTGAACCAAAAGGGATAACTTCACTCAACTTCACTTCCCCCATCATTGAACTCTTTCCTCAAACAATGGGGTCACTTTTAAGAACTCTTCATCTTATGTTCTTGATATTTATTAATTATTATTATTATTATTTCCCTTTTTTCCCCTTTCTTTTGTATATCCACAGTTTGTTGTTTTTTGCACACTGGTTGTTCACCCTGTTGGTGAAGTCTTTGATTGATTCTATTATAGTTACTGGCTGTATTGGGTATGCCCACAAGAAAATGAACCTCAGGGTTGTAGGTACAGTACATGGTAACATATATGTATTTCAATAATAAATTTACTTTGAACTTTGAGCTAAATGGCTGTCCTTTATTCTGAGACTGTGACCTCTGGTTCTAGACTCATCAGCTGAGAGAAATGTCCTCCTTGCCTCCACTCTATCTAGAAAGATTAAATGAGATCACCTCTCATTTTATTAAACTCTGACGAATAAAGACGTTGTCTACAAATTTCTCCCCTCGTATATCAGACACACCATGCTGTTATTTTCATGACACATGGACTCCAAGAGAGTGTGAAGTTTATTGCCACTTACATCTTGCCATTTGTTCACTTAATGTAAGTTTACAGCATAGAGTTTGCAGGAAGGCAGAAGAAAATGATACCTTACCCCTGTGTGTAAAGAGTTTTTAAGATACTGAGATTTTAAGGCATCTGTTCAGAACGTGCCTTCTCATTGCTATGCTAGTTATTAGGTCCGTAGACTTTAACTGAATTATGTTGACAGAACTGCTCTCTATAGCTAAATAAAACTATGGAAGGTCAATTTATGACATAGAATTTTGCTGATCCTGACTCATGGAATAAAAGCCATTAATCTGTATCTTAAGAAATTTTAACCCTTAAAATGTTTACTTTTCATAAAAGGTTTGGATAAGAGATGAATGAACTAGATCATGTTTAAACTATCCCACTGCCTGGACTTGTATCAAGGCTGGGTTAGATCAGCCTGGAGACATGTTTGCCATAGCTTCTCTACACAGTGGAACAAACCATGACTGGAGGAGGATCTCAAGATACTCAAAAATGTAAATAGATTTAAATAATTTTTTAAAATTATAGAAGGAGACATTGTCTGAAAATTTCCTAGATTTTACGTCAGTTTAACATCTCTAGTTCCACTGCCAGGGGAAGGTGAAAGCTTGTCTAATTTGTTGCTTGGAGCAATTGCTTCATTCAGAACAGCTCTTCGTTGCCACAGATTCAATGAAGTCATATAGTCATACAGCACAGAAACAGGCCCTTCATCCCATCAAGACCATTGTTTACACTAATCCTTCATTATTCCCAATATTTATTCCCCCACAATCTCATCAATATTCTAGTAGTAGTGCGATCACTCAAATTGAGTATGATGTTCTCCTAAGGTGTTGTCTATTAGTGGTGTCATGTGATCGGCAACAATGAGTATCAATCGAATTGAGTCAGGTTTTATAAAAACAATCAAACATTTATTGAACTCTGCTCAATATTAAAAATAAACAAGCAAACAGATCTTAACTGTAAGTAAACTGCTATGCGGCCATTTAACAAACTGCCACTCAGTACTAGTTCTTAAAGCGATAAATGTGAAAACAGTTCTTAAAGTGGTAAATTCAAACACAGTTCTTAGAATGGCAAATTCAAAAGTCCAAGAGATTTGTACAGTCAATTAGGAGAGACTTTCCTGAAGTAAAGAATTCCATGAAGACACGACGTCACGGTCGATCCCAGCCAGATCCTGCCTCGTTCGCAAGATTCACAACAACGGAAATAAAACAGTTTAAAAGCAATGACCTTTCCCTCTGGATATTAGATACTGCACAACCTTTCTGCTGCTTTTATCAGAGGCTATCTCATGCAGATCACTCTTACTTGAACGAATTCAATAATGGCCGATCCTTTCAACCGTCAGACAACTCCTTAAGGTTCCCGTCTTCACTCTCGAATATTACTGAAAAGGTACATCAACAAATCTGGTAACTATTGGTTAAACTGCCTGCCCAACACTTTTGTACCTTACAATAGAAAGTAAAACTCCGTTTAAATCAAAACTGCGTCATAAGGCAAATACACAGCGGAGCGGAGTATCTGGCTAACGTTCTAACTGGAAAACTAACTGCGTCACCCCAGGGGTCTCCTTTTATACCCGTGGTGAACATGTCATCACGTGACCTCACATCGGTGGGAAAATTACATCAGGTGACCTCCAAAAGACCATTACATCATGGTCATAAGACAGTCACAAGATATCCATGAGGTATGTAACAGTGGGTCCTCATGTGGTTGGAGAGACCAATCCAGGATCCACATATCCTGGTGCAACGTGGACACAATTAAGTGGTAGCTGTAGTTAGTGATTTGGTTGTTCATTTTCTTCTGTCGCAGCTGCCGCTTGTTCTGTACAGCATGGGGAGATTGCTCTCATGTAGTGCAGCTCCCTGTTTTAACAGATAGCCTTCATCTAATCTATTGAGTGCAATGTCTTCCCAGTTTTTGGATGTAATGTTGAATTTCTTCAGGCTGATGTTACCTTTGAAGTGTTTTCTTTGCCTACCAGGGGCTCGCTGACCTTCCTTCAACTGGGAGTAAAGGGTCTGATTGGGGAGATATGAGCTAGGCATCTGGAAAACATGACTAATCAAAGTTTGTGTTGCTTTATCAATACACTACCACTCTTTGACACTTAGTGGTGATTTGGCCCTACTGGCCAATTAACTTGATTACTTACTCATCCTTGATATATGGGAGGAATCTGGAGCACCCGGAGGAAACCATTGCCGTCACAGAGAAACCATATTAACTGCACACAGACAGCACCAAAGGTTAGGATTGAATCCTGATCTCTGGCATTTGGAGGCAATGACTCTACTGCTGTACCACCTTATCAAATTATACTTCTGCTAATTTATCTCTTGATAGGAATTAATTAAAAACATAGTGATAAAGCTAAATAAAGAAAAACAAAGCACTTGCCTGTACTTTATTTAATCAAGGCCAGATACCTCATTTAAATAGAGAGTGTTGCGCTGTTTTAAGGTATTGCTTGTTCACACCTGAAGGGCCAGATGCAAAGTGCATCCAGGTCTTCAGTTCAGCATAACAAAGAGGAAGGTCAGATATACTCCTGCACAAGCAAAAAAAGTCAAGGTTGAGCAAACTTATAAGGATATGGCCAGAACTACAACCAAGTCAATTCCTGGAGAGATTTGGAGGCCTTCAGATAGCTTTTATTTTAGAGTTAAAGCACAAAATGTTGCACATGCTACTTATCTGAAATAAAAACAGCAACTCTAACATTTCTGCCTCTGCCGATGCTGCCCAATCTGCTGAGTATTCCAACTTTTTCTGTGTACTTTGTGTATTTCAGGTGGTGACAGCTCTGTCTAACCACCTCAGTATGGTGGAGGCCGAGAAGCAGAAGCTGAGGGCACAGGTTCGCCGTCTGTGCCAGGAGAACCAGTGGCTGCGGGATGAGTTAGCCGGCACCCAGCAGAAGCTGCAGAAAAGCGAGCAGACAGTGGCGCAACTGGAGGAGGAAAAGAAGCACCTGGAGTTCATGAACCAAATGAAGAAATATGATGACGAGGAAGCAGCGGTATGTCAGCACTCATTTATTGTTATTTATTTAAAGATATAGCATGGCAACAGGCCCTTCTGGTCCAACGAGCCTGTGCTGCCATGTAACCAATTAAACTATAAATCTGGCAGTCTGTAGAATGTGGGAGGAAACTGGAGCATCCAGAGGAAACTCGTGTTGTCATAGGGAGAATAGGGAGAGAGCGACAGGAATTAAACCGGGTCGCTCGCACTGTAAAGCAGTTCCATTGTATATTTAATATTTTAGTAACATTTAAGTAATATTGTAAATATATTGTTTGATTAAGCGTTATTTGTTTACATAATTTATTACGGATTATATCTAAATGAATGTTGATGGCATAGGTCATTATGCCACCATGTCATATGTGAGAGCCCCACTAAAGAAAAGAAACTAAGTACCTGGGTATCCCCAGCTCTGTGTTTTTCTTACAGTTAGTTTTTGGAATTACAAAATGTAACAGTGGAATTCAGGAAGTTTTATAATGAACCTGAGATGACTACCTTCCTGTTGAAGTGCAGCACATTTTCCTTCTTTGGAAGGGGAGAGTAGTAGAGACATTAAGGGGAAAAAAAGCACAGTATGTGTTTTTCAGAAGGGAGAGAGACGGTCAAGTTTAAAAAAAAGGCAGAATATAGACAAAAATCTTGGGTTCATAAACAGTGAATATCAGGTGATAATAATAAATACAAAAAAAGCAGAAATGATGGCTACATTGGAAAGATAGATACGTTCAATTGCACAACAGATAACTGGATTCTGAACAAATTGTGCAATATTTTGAAGCAAATAAAATAGCCAATGAAAAGGAAGTGCTAATGTTGCTGAGTGCAAGAGGTGAAAAAACACACAGTTTGCATAGAAGTTTGACTGCTCCAACCAAATCAGCCGAATGAGGTTTGCTGATATCATGAACGTAATGCAGGAACATTTAGAACTGAAACCATTGTTGATTGCAAAACAATTTAGTTAAGTATAATCAAAAGGAAGGGGAGTCCCCTCTAGCTCAATGAGCCCACACTACCCAGTTATACCCATGTGACCAATTAAACTTTGGGATGTGAGCAGAAATCGAAGCAGCCAGAGAAAACCCATGTAATCATGGGAGAATGTATAAACTCCTTACAGACAGTGCTGGGAATTAAACCTGGGTTTGTAAGCACTGTAATAGCATTATGCTAACCATTACGCCACTGAGAAAAATATATAGTACTTCGGGTACAAGGGGATTTGTTAAATAGCTCACTCAAAGGGCCAGTTTACAGAAAATAGGTTGAACAGCCTACTTCCAGTAATGGGCAATTTTGTGACAATTGCATATATTCTCAATGCAGGCTGAAATTGATTTGCTCATTTTTGTCTACCAATCCAGGACACACAGCTAGAAATGGTTGAAATTAATTTAAAAGCTGTAATATGTATTCAACAGTGCTCTGCTCATAAGTCACTTTGCTTTAATTGGAAAGGGTTTTGCTAAAGTGTCTGTCATAAATTCTGTTTCCTGTGCTCTTTCTGTTGACATGTTTTTCTGAATGAGTTGATTTCGACTGCTGGACCAGTCACAGAGGTCCATGTACAGATAACATCCAAAGCCTTACCAAGCTGTGGCCATATTGAATCAGATCCAAGTCTAAGGATACATCGTAATGCCCAAATCACAGATTTGGACTTTACATTGCATAGCATAACAGTTTGCATAAAGTTTCACAGTGCCCGCAATCAAAAGATTGGAGTTCAATTCCAGCTGTTGTCTGTGAGGAGTTTGTACATTCACCCCGTGACTCTGTGGATTTCCTCTGGGTGCTTTGGTTTCCCGCCACATTCCAGAAGGTGTCTAGGTTGGGGTTAGTTATGGACAGACTTTGTTGCCATCTGAAGTGTAGAGGCACTTGTCGGCTGTCCCCAGCACATCTGCGGGCTGTTGACAGAAATGAAGCATTTCACTGTATGTTTCTATGTACATGTGGCAAATCAAGCTAATCTTTAAATCAGTAATCTGGTCCAGTCAACCTCAAGTAGAAAAGCTGCTGCTTTAGTTTCATTTGACAGCGCTCAGTAGGTTTTGGTTTGTGCATCACTTGTCTTCCTAGCTAAGGTCACCAGTCTCTCTCCCTGTTGCTCTGGGCCCACCGTGCACAAAAAAACAGCCTGGGATGTGGCATATGTACAACACAGCAATGAAGTCAAACAATGCCAACTGTTAAATTTGTTTCTGAAGAGGGAGTTGCTACCTCTTTTCAAAAACATTCTGACCTGAGCCTGATGCTTAAATGGTTCCATTTACCCTTTGGTTGAGTAGCCGGGTTCTAAAGTTATAGCTCCAGCTCACCCTGTGGTCAGGCATTCCCAGTTTTCTTGTCTCCATCCTAAAAAGTTCTCCCACAGCAATCTGCAATCCCTTATCTATTTCACTTTCATGGCCACTGAAATTCTCACATGCCAGTCAGTCAAGTAGTTTCTGAACTGTGTTGAATTAGGGTGTAGAATTGTTATTTTCTTGTAGTGTAACTTTCCTATGCTTGCTTGTGATCATTCAGTGAAATTTCCAGCAATTACAGTGCAGCTGTTTCTATATTTTTCTAGAAACTCTGTAGTTTTCTGTAGCAGGTGTCACTACACTAAATTCTGGCTATTTTATAGGTTAATTGTTGCCACTGGAATTTTTGATCTCTAGTCTGAGTATGAGTCAACCACAGCTGCTTTTTCCTTTATCCCTCTCTTGATAGTCTTCCGCTTTTATAACGCTTAATAAAACGATCGTAAGCAATAAGTTTTATACCTCATTCTAGAGTTTGGATCACAAAAGTATCAAGATCCATCAACAGTATTGTATATATGATTTTTTCATGACATTTCTTCCTAATTTGTTAATTTTTCAGGAAGACAAAGACAGTGCGTTGTCAAGAGGATCACTGGATGATCTTTTTCCAAATGAGGATGACCAGAGTCAGTGTATGTATTGTGTAAATGTTGAGTCAAACAACGCTAATGTTTTATTGAACTCATTCACAGGATTTGAGCATAATTTATTGCCCATTCCTCATTGTCTGGAGAAGTAATGGTTTATTATTGTCACATGTACTGTAACACTATGGAAAACAGTTTTTTTAATTTTATTTCAGAGATATAGCATGTTGACAGGCCCCTTCAGTGCAATCAGCCTGTACCCAATTAAACCCATGTGACCAATGTTTTGCATGCCATCCATACCAATTATTTCATTACATTATTATATCAAGGAAATGCAAGGGAAAAGCAGTAACAATGCAGAGAAATTATACAGGGCCATGATGAGGCAGATTGAGATCAAACGTTAATCTTTATCATGCAAGGGGTGTGTTCAATAGTCTTCTAACAGCTGTAGTTGAGCCTGGTTGTGTATATTTTCAGGCTTTTGTAACTTCTACCCAATGGAAGAGGGGAGAAGAGAGAATGACTGAGATGGGAAGGGTCTTTGTAGATGCTTTCCAAGGCTGGAGGAAGTGTAGAATGAGTTGATTCAAGATTCATTTATTATCAAAGAATGTATACATTATACAACCTTGAGATGGCTTGCTTACAGGTAGCCACAAAGCAAGAAACCCAAAAGAACCCAATTAAAGAAAAAAAGAATACAAATAAAAATAAAAGACCCATACTTGATGCGCAAGAGCGGAAAATAAATAAAAATCATGCAAACAATTGAAGCGAACAACAGCATTCTGAACCAAAAATGAGTCCTCAGATCCGAACCCCGGAGCAGCCCAGAGTAGGCCCAATGCCTCGATTATCAGTTCATCTATTAGCAGGCACAGGGCACAGCAGCCGGGGCAGTCTTCATCGCCTCAGTGCCTTGGAGATGACCATCACAGAGAACGAGTGAGATCAGTTCTCATCCTGACTGACACACTGTCTTTTCAGCCTGTCGATGGAGGGGAGGCTGGTTTTGTGAAGGACATAACGTGCCATTTTGTTGACGGCATATTCAGAGCAGGTTGCCTGCCATACCAAGCTATGATGTATCGCGATAGGAAGTTAGTGGTGAGCTGTAGCTGTGTTAAAGGTGCTCATCCTGTGTGTGCTGTTTTTCAAGCAACTAAATTCCCTGCCAGGCTAATTCAGAGTGAGGATGAAAGCTGCTGGTCAGTAGTCACATGCAGGCCAGACCAGATAAGTACAACAGAATCCCTTCCGTAAAGGATCTTGTCGATCTGGGTATGGTTTTGTGAAATCTTTCGTCTGCCAGGGATTCATCACTACCAGTCATTAGCCAGGCAGAGAGTTAACAATCAGCTCCATATCTGATTTGAAAAACTTTTCCTTTATTAATTCGGCTTCTCCTCCCTCAAAGTTATGTACAGTTTGCTGGAGGTGAAAGTTGGAATGGGGGAATTACTTGCTGACTTTGATATTGCCAGGATCTGAAATTGATCAAACAACCAATTCAGGTAAAATTCTTCAGGTTTGAGGCATTCCTATTTTTAGGCATAAAAAAAAATTCTCAGGTAAGTCCCAAGATCTTATTAACAATATCGAGAGAACACACAGAAATAAAAGATAATTAGGTCAAAATTGAAAGTTACTCCTGTTACTTTGTCCTGTAAAATATGCGGTTGGCTTAGAGACATAGTCATGTAATTGAACCAGGGCCTTCAACCCGTTCGTCTATGACAGCTGTGTTGCCTTGTGAGCTCACCCATTTAATCATGTTTACCTTATCTTTCGAAACCTCTCCTTTCCATGTACTTACCCAGATGGCTTTTAAATGTTGCTCATGTGTCTGCCTCAACTACTGTTTCTGACTGCTCATTCCAAATACACCCCACCCTTTGAATGAAGAAGCTGCTTCTGATGTCCCTTTTAAATCTCTCACCTCTAATCTTAAACCAATGCTGTCTGGTTTTTAGTACCCCCTCCTTGAGAAAAAGACTATGTACTCTTCTCTACCTTCTCTATGCCCTTCATGATCTCCATCAGGTCACTCAATCTTCTACATTACAGGAAATAAAATCCTAGTCCATGCAACCTCTCCTTGTAACTCAGGCTCCCCAAGTGCAGGTAACATCCTGGTAAATCTTTCTGTACTCTTTCTAGTTTAATAACATCTTTCCTTATAACAGGGCGATCAAAACTATACACAATGCTCCAAGAGTAGCCTCATCAACATCTTATATAACTGCACCATAACTTTCAAACTCCTATGCTGTGCCCTGACTGATGAAGACCAGCATGCCAAAAGCCTTCGTCATCATCTTATCTATTTGTGACACCACTTCCAGTGAATTATACATTTATACTCCTTGGTCCTAACATTCACTGTAAAAGTCCTACTCTCATTTAATATCCCAAAATTGCCCTGCCTCACATTTATCTGGGTTGAAAGCCACTTGTCAATCCTCAGTCTGTATATCTTGCTGATCAAGATGTTCCTGTAATTTTTCTTTACCTTTTGCACTATTTACAGTGCTGCCTATTTTTCGTAACCATCCACATATCTAGGGTTGTATGTGACCCTGGCATGTCTACATCCCCAGATAGTCCAAAATGAATAGGCTCGGGGGTGGGTGATCCTGAAGAGCCTATATCCCCAGATAATTCAAAACAAAAAGTGGTACTGCGATATCCTTGTACAGCTTGCTTAAAGTTGAAGGAGGAACTCCTCATATTCTATCTGGGTAACACCTCATATTCTGGATTTATCCCCCTTCATTTCTAGTCCTGACGACGGGTCTCAGCTCAAAATGTCTTGTGTTTATTCCTCTCCATAGATGCTGCTTGACTTGCTGAGTTCATGCAGCATTTTGTTTGTGATGCATAAATAGGACCTCTATGACTAAAGTAAAAGAGGGGGAATGAAGATGGGTAGGGCTGGAATATGGGAGGTATACTGAGCTGCAGAGAAAGCTGCAGGTAGTTGTGGAAGTCATTGACTTGTGATCATGTTCTGGGTCTTGCAGTGCACCAGTCACGCAGCAGTGCGGCTGCAGCAGCGCAGCAAGGTGGATACGAGATCCCAGCAAGGCTGCGAACGCTCCACAATCTGGTCATACAGTATGCTTCACAGGGCCGTTATGAAGTGGCTGTCCCACTTTGTAAGCAAGCCCTAGAAGACCTGGAGAAAACATCAGGCCATAACCACCCCGACGTGGCCACTATGTTAAATATCCTGGCCCTAGTATACAGGTAAGATGCATTCTTTTAATAAATGACTCTGCCATCAGTTTTAACAACAAATATTGTAAACACAAGAGATTCTGTAGATGCTGGATATGGGTCTCTGTCCAAAACATCAACTCCTTATTCCTTTCCATAGAAGCAGCCTGACCTGTTGAGCTCCTCCAGCATTTTATGTGTGTTGTACTTAATATTGGCACAATTAAGAATCTTGGAATTATATCAAGCTTAGACCAATTGCTTATAGGACAGGCATGACTTTAAGGTGATTGAAGAAAAGTATAGGAGAATGTCAGAGGTAAGTTTTATTTGCACGGAGAGTGGTGGATGTGTGAATACATTACTGGGGTAAGAGCAGAGGCAGATACATTAGGGGCATTTAAGAGCCTTTTAGATAGGCATATAGTGAAAGAAAAATGAACAGCTATGTGGGAGGAAAGGGTTAGATAGTTCTTGGATTAGATCCAAAGGTCTATAAGACATAGGAGCAGAATTAGGCCATTCAGCCCATCGAGTCTGCTCCACCATTCCATCATGGCTGATCCTGGACCCCACTCAACCCCATACACCTGCCTTCTCACCATATCCTTTGATGCCCTGACAGATCAGGAAGCCATTAACTTTCGCTTTAAATATACCTACAGACTTGGCCTCTGCTGCAGTCTATGGCAGAGCATTCCACAGATTCAGTCCCCTCTGGCTAAAAGAATTCCTCCTTACCTCTGTTCTATAAGGTCACCCCTCAATTTTGAGGCTGTGTCCTCTAGTTCTGGATAACCCCACTTTAGGAAACACTTTCTCCACATCCACCTTACCTAGTCCTTTCAACATTCGGTAGGCTTCAATGAGATTCCCCCCCGCCCCCAACATTCTTCTAAATTCCAGGCCCAAAACTGCCAAATGCTTCTGATATGTTAACCACTTCCTTCCCAAATTCATCCTCGTGAACCTCCTCTGACTCTTTTCAATGACAACACATCCTTTCTGAGATATTGGGCCCAAAACTGTTGACAATACTCCAGGTGTGCGCTGACTAGTGTCTTATAAAGCCTCAGCATTATCTCCTTGCTTTTATATTCTACTCCCCTTGAAATAAATGCCAACATTGCATTTGCCTTCTTTACCACAGACTCAACCTGTAAATTAATCTTCTGGGAGTCGTGCACAAGGACTCCCAAGTCCCTTTGCCCCTCTGATGTTTGAATTTTTTCCCCACTTAGATAATAGTGTGTACTATTATTCCTTTTACCAAAACGCATTATCATATATTTCCCAACACCGTATTCCATCTGCCACTTTTTTGCCCATTCTTCCAATTAGTCTAAGTCCTGCTGCAATCACATTGCTTCCTCATCACTACCTACCCCTCCACCTATCTTTGTATCATCCACAAAGCCATCAATTCCATTATCTAAATCAGTGACTAACAACATAAAAAATACTGACGCCGGAGTAATACTACTCGTCACTGGCAACCAACCAGAAAAGGCCCCCTTTTTTCCCCACTTGCTGCCTCCTGCCTGTCAGTCGTTCCTCTATTCATACCAGTATCTTTCCTGTAACGCCACAGGATTTTATGTTGTGAAGCAGCATAATGAGTGGTACCTTATCAAATGCCTTCTGAAAATTAAAGTAAATGATATCCACTGCCTCTCCTTTGTCCATCCTACTTATCACTTTCTCGAAGTACTCTTAACAGATTTGTCAGGTAAGATTTCCCTTTACAGAAACCATGCTGTCTCTGACTGATTTTATCATTAGTCTCCAAGTATCTTGAAACCTCATCCTTAATGATAGAATCCAGCACTTTCCCACCCACTGAAGTTAGATTAATTGGCCTATAATTTCCTTTCTTTTGCCTTCCTCTCTTCTTAAAGAGTGGAGTGACATTTGCAATCTTCCAGTCCTCCGGGACCATGCAGAACCAAGTGATTCTTGAAGATCATGACAATGCATCCATTATCTCTTCAACAACCTCTCTCAGGAATCTGGGATGTGGTCCAGGTGACTTATCCACCTTAAGACCTTTGAGTTTACCTACCATTTTTTCCTTTGTAATAGCAATGGCACTCACTCCTGCTCCCTGACACTTACAAACCTCTGGCACACTGCTAGTGTCTTCCAAAGTGAAGACAGATGCAAAGTACCCATTAGGTTCATCTGCCATTTCTTTGTCCCCCATTACTACCTCTCAAGCATTATTTTCCAGTGGTCCAATATCAACTCTCACCTCCCTTTTACTCTTTATATAACTGAATAACTTTTAGTATTCTGCTTTATATTATTGACTAGTTTTCCCTCATATTTCATCTTTTCCCATCTTACAGCTTTTTTTAGTTGCCTTTTGTTTGGATTTTAAAAGCATCCCAATCATCCACTTCCTACTCACTTTTACTACATTATATGTCCTTTCCTTGGCTTTTATGCAGTCCTTAACTTCCCTTGTCAGCCACAGATGCCTACCCTCTCATTTGAGAACAACTTCTGTGGGATATATCTATCCTGCACCTTGTGATCTATTCCCAGAAACTTCAGCCACCTCTGTTCTGCCGTCATCCCCACCAGTATCCCCCTCCAATACCTTAGGCAACTCCACTCTCATGCCCCTGTAATTCCATTTATTCCATTGCAAAGGAATACTGATACATGTGACTTATGCTTCTCCCTTTCAAACTTCAATCATATTATGATCACTTCCTCCTAAGGGTTCCTTTATGTTAAGCTTCCCGATAAGATGGGCACAACATTGTGGGCCAAAACACCTGTACTGTTCTATGAAATGTATGCCTAGTTGATGTATGTTAACCTCAGCTGATCGCTTTAAAATTGCTGAGACTACAGGTCATAGTTTAACTCAGCTAGAGGTTAATGAATCAGCTAGATCTCTGGGGTCTTGTCGCTTTCCATCTGTATTAAGATCAATTAATTTTAAAAACATTTCCATTTGTAGAGGGCTTCTGGGAATGTCTCGCTACTTGAGAAAATAATTTGTTCTTTATATAATGAACTTCCTAAATCTGTTGTAAATCTACCTTGTGAGAACATGCAGTGATAACAGTGCTGTACTTTCATGGTTTAATCTACACCAATATGAATTTATCTTTCTGCCCAATACACACCTGTGCCCCATATTTACAAATGTTCCCTTTCCGACTGTCTGGGTGACTGAATAAGTAAATGTCAATAATGAAACTGGAGTTGGATTTTCACATTCTCCAAGCTGTTAACTTTCCTGCAGCTGTTATAGAGAGCAGTTGTGCTGTGAATGGAGTGACAAGAAGTGAATGAACAGTAATTATAGAGTCATTGCAAAATGGTGCAGTAAACAGTCTACTGAGAAACTTAGTGGGTCATTAGACCATAAAACATTGGAGCAGAATTAGGCCATTTAACCCTCTGCCATTCGATCGTGGCTGATCTTTCCTTTCAATCCCATTCTCCTGCCTTTTCCCTGTAACCTTTGACGCTTTTACACATCACAAACCTATCAACCTCTACTTTAAATATACCCAGTGACTTCGCCTCCACAGGCATTTATCACCCTCTGGATTGAGCAGCCTTTGTGGAGGGTGGAGGGTTGTGGAAGGAATTGTCAAAATTTTATATTATTTGTTGGTCCAAGTTCTAGCATCTGCAGTCTGTTTTGTTCCCGGATGACTGTAGGATCTTGTTCTGCACAAGTTGGCTGCTAGAATTTCTAAATTACAAATACAACCATGCTCCTGCAACTGTCTGAAAGCAAATGAGATTTTCATCCCTGAGCTATACAGCTTCAGCACGTCTTGCATCTTTGCAACATAGGAAATATCCTAAGGGACTTCACCGAAGGATCACAAAGCAAAATTTGGTATTAAGCCATATTAGTGCAAGTAGCAGTGAGCTCGGCCATTGAAATTGGCTTTGGAAAGTGTTGTAGAAAATGTTAGAGATATTTTGGGAGTGAGAGTTCTAGAGCTTAGAGCTTAGGCAGTTAGGAACATAACCTGCTGCCAATGGCAGAAATGCACATTGTACAGGTGGTCAAAAGGAAAAGAGTATTGAGATTTCAGAAAGAGAGTTGTATGGTTGGCAGAGTTACGGAGAGCGGGGGAAGGATTTCCATTGGTCAAGGTTTCCACTCTAACCACTGTCCAGTGAGCACTGCTACAACAACACATGTCGGGTAAAAGCAGGGTGAGCCTCAATTGTCACATCATCCACACTCCCAACATTAGTGCGATCGAACGCACTTGTGCGAGGCTTAGGAGGGTGACAGCTGTTCTGTCAAAAAGGGAATAAAACAACACTATGGCGAGGGTCCAGATCTCCATGTCAGCTGGTATTATAGAGCTCTTTTAATACTCAGTGGATTATTAAGAAAGCCATATGTTGCACTTACAACAATCAACCCATTATATTTCTATCATTCTTCACTGTTTGGTGTTGTTAATGCAAATAATGTTGGAAGGAATCATCATCTCCCTTCCAGATTCCAACAGGGTGTTTTAGCTGGTGAACAATACTTTGCTGTGAATCTCTAGCACAGCCTCTCTAATCCTGCCGCAGCCTCTCCTAAGTATTTTTGCGGCTGTCAGTTGTTGCAGCATCCAGTTGCTTCAACGTGCCACTTGGAAGCATTCCTCATGCAGGGTTTGAACCACAGTGTCAACTTCTCCTTTTCCCCCAGCAGATGCTGTCTAATCCTTTGAGCTCCTCCAGCAGGTTGTTTCTTGCTCCAGATAATGGTGTCTGTATTCTCTTGTGTCTTCTGTTAACAATTATTTGTCTGATTTTTACAGGGATCAGAACAAATACAAAGAAGCGGCCAATCTTTTAAATGATGCCCTGACAATCCGGGAGAAAACCCTCGGCCAAGATCATCCAGCAGTTAGTTTAATTTCTTTATGTATAACCGTAGTTAGGCTGGGTTATTATGGCTGCTTGGAAGGAAAGTACCTGGGACAGATGGGGCAGATGTTAGTCAAAACCAGAACTTCTAACGTGGCAAAATATCACAAAGGACTTCTCCCTCATTAACGGCACCAAGCCATAGTGAAGGGAGCTTGTTAAAAGCACAATGTAAAGTATATGGAGAGATGGTGATGTTTAGGGAGACACATCCTTTTTTTTTCCAAAGATTGGGTTAGCTTTATTTGTCACATGTACATTGAAACATATAGTGAAATGTGCTATTTGCATCAACAACCAACGTAGTCCAAGATGTGCTAGCTTCATCTGTCGCTTGCCAGCTTAAACTCCCCTCTCCACCTTCTTATTTTGGATTCTTTCCCCCTTCCTTTCCAGTCCTGATGAAAGTTCTCAGCTCAAAACATCCCCTCCTGTGTTAACCATTATTACATCTGACTTGAATAGCATTATTTGCCACGTGTACTTTGAAACATGAAGTGAAATGTGTTGTTTGCGTCAAAACAAATCAGCAAGGATTGTGCCAGGCACCTCGGAAAAGTCAACATAACATGCCCACAACTCACTAACTCTAACTGTACGTCTTTGGAGTCTGGGAGGAAACTGGAGCACCTGGAGAAAACCCACGCGGTTACGTACAAGCTCCTTGCAGACAGCAGTGAGAATTTCACTTTGATCTTCCATCTGGCATAGTTATAGCATTACACCAGCCGCTACATTACCGTGCCAGAGTCCCAGCTTTATGTTCAAGGCATTCAAAGAGATGGCTACTAAAGATGGAGCAATTAAAATCCATCATGCTCAGCAGACCAGTGCAAACAAGTCCATGGCAGTGCCTAGTTGTAGAATTGTCAGGAAAGGTCATTAATGGGACTTGAAAGCTGGAGGAATTCAGCAACGCAGGCAGCATGTATGGATGGGAATCAACAGTCAATGTCCCAGCCCAAGACCCTTCATCAGGACTGGAAGGGAAGGGGGAAGAAGCCTGAATAAGAAGGTGGAGGAGGCGAGGGGTAAGACCAGAGAGGGGGGAAAATGAAGTGAGAAGCTGGGAGGTGATGGCTGGAAAAGGTAAAGGGCTGAAAAAGAAGGAATCTGACAGCAGAGAGGAGTGGACCATGGAAGGGGCAACAGTGGGAGGTGATGGGCAGGGTGAGGAGAAGAGAAGGGGTAAGAGAGGAACCAGAAGAGGAATGGAAAAAGAGAGGCGAGAGGCGGAGAAATTACCAGTAGTCAGAGAAATAGATGTTCAGGTTGGAGGCTACTCAGACTATAAGGTATTGCTCCTCCAACCTGAGAGTTGCCTCATTGTGGCAGTCAACAAGGCCATGATATTTGTGCAGTATGGTGAAAGGGTATAGCAGACTAAATAGAGTTGTGTGGGAAGACAAAAAGACTCTCTAAACTCACCTGTCCTTTCACTCGTTCCGTGCAGGTGGCTGCCACTCTGAATAATCTTGCCGTTCTCTTTGGCAAAAGAGGAAAATATAAAGAGGCAGAACCACTGTGTAAGAGAGCTCTGGAAATCCGGGAAAAGGTAAGAAAATGAGAATCCTTACTAGTTTGTCAGGCTTTGTGTTAGTTTTTCATTGATTCTATTGTATTTCTTTGTTCTATTGTAAATGCTGCAAGAAAGTGAATCTCAAGGTAGTATTTGGTGAGATATACGTACTTTGATAATAAATTCCCATGGTAGGAGATCCTAGGACAAGAGGGCACGACTTCAGGATTGAAGGACGTCCTTTTAGAACTGAGATGCGGAGAAATTACTTTAGTCAGAGGGTGGTAAAACTGTGGAATTTGTTGCCACGAGTGGCTGTGGAGTCCAAGTCATTGGGTGTATTTAAGGCAGAGATAGATAGGTTCTTTATTAGCCAGGGCATCAAAGGGTACGGGGTGAAAGCAGGGGAGTGGGGATGACTAGAAGATCAGCCCATGATTAAATGGCGGAGCAAACCCGATGGGCCGAATGGCCTACTTCTGCAACTATATCTTATGGTCTTAAATTGCTTTGACTTTGACTTTATTACTGTAGATCTCTCTTTAAGGGCGGTTTATTTCACAAGTGTTGTGGTAGTTCATGTTATTTCTGTGTCGCTCAGTTAGCCACTCCCACGTGGGAGGAGGAATTCACATATTATACAAGCAGTGTTATCCGTAAAGTTCAGCTGAGTAGCCTGCATGCTGGCGTGCTGGTGTGTTCTCTGCACTGTCCCTCCATAATGAACACAACATGGTGTCAAAAGTAGTTGCTCATCAATGAATTCAGGCTACAGATCAAAGGAGACCCCCCCAACAAGAAAGAATTTACAGTAAGGCTTTTTTTATTCGTATATATTTGTGAGAGGTGTCCAGGGACTTAGCGACTTGGACTACCGAAGCTAGTTGCTAACTGAGATTGAGCGGAGACCTGGCTAGGGTTGCTAGGCAACACATTTGAGTGGATACAATGTAATAATCCATGGCCACTAGCCTGGGAAAATGCTCAGAAACACAGACACAGCAGAGGAGTCAGTCAAACTCTCAAGGAGAGAGAGAAAATAAGACTTCTATAGTACAAATAAATAAAATAATAAACAAGCAAATACCTACATCTACTTACCTAATAAACTGACCCCCCCCCCGAGCCTGAGACATTTGATTTCTCTAAACCGAGGGACTTTGAAAAATAGCTCAGACACTTTATGAGATTGAGGGGTTCAAGCAATCTCACTCGGGCTTCAGAAGAGCATCAAGTAAGCACACTGATATACTGCATGGGTGACAAAGCTGATGACATCATGGGTGGATCAGGACTGACAGATGCTCAGGAAAAAGGAGCACAAAATAGTGCAGGACTATTCAAAGAATATTTCACAGGAAAATGAAATGTGATATATGAGAGAGCAAAGTTCAACTCCGGAAAACAGGAACCAGATCAAGGTATAAATGATTTCATCACAGCATTGTATGCCCTGTGCATATGAAAACCTGAGAGATGAGCTCATTAGGGACAGAATTGTTGCTGGACTACTAGACACCAAATTGTCAAAGAAACTTCAGTTGCAGGCAAGTTTCACACCCGAGTAAACTATTACTCTGGTCAGGCAGAGTGAGAATGTTTGTCAGCAACAGGCAGAACTAGGGCATGAAAACAATGTTGAGGTAAAGTTAGAAGCTCTACAGAAAGAAGGGTGCAGTCAGAAAGACAATAGAAAGAGGGAACAGTAGAGCTCAGTTCAAACAAAACAAACAAAACGCCCAACTACAGGAGATGCGGCAAGTCTCCATTCAGCATCAAAGAGCTCTGTCCAGCAAAAGAAGTGAAATGCTGCCAATGCAATAGAGTTGGCCATTATAAAAGCCAGTATCACTCAAAAATAGTTCATCAGGAAGTCAAAGAAAGCCATGATTCAGCCAAAGAGAGAACTTTCCTTGGTGCTCCAGATTCAAATAGACAAGGCTGGTGTTCTACAGCTCAGTTGCAAAATGAGGTAGTGACGTTCAAAATGGACACTGGCAGATGGGGCAGATGTCACAGCCATCCCCAAACATCTGTTCAGAAAACTGGCATTACACTAAACCCAACAAAGAAAGTGGTGATGGGGCCCGGGAGACATAAGCTCAGTGCGAAAGGAATGTTCGCAACATCTATATGTAAAAATGAGAAACAGTTAAAAGTTCTCACCTCTACTGGGACGACATGCCATCAAGAAGCTGAATCTCTTTTCAAGGTTGGATTTGCTAAACATTGCTCAGCGGTAGGAGAAATACCTGGAGTTGTTCACGGGCCTGGGGTCTGAAAGAAGAGTACCTTATGTAATTGAGGCCTGGAGTAACACTTTATTTTCTGACCACATCGAGGTGTATACCAGTCCCACTGATGATCAAAGTCAAAGCTGAATTTGAGAGAATGTAGGCGCTGGACATCATAACTAGAGTGAATGGACCTACTGACTGGTGTGTGGGCATTGTTCCTGTTCCCAAGCCAGATGGCACAGTGAGCATCTCTGTTGAGCTAACAAAATTGATTAATTCAGTGAGGCAGGAGAAGTTTATTCTGCCCTCTGTTGAGCACACATTGGGTATGCTGGGTTCTTCACCAAACTAGATGCAGAATCAGGGTTCTGACAGATTGTTTAGCTCCCAAGTTAAAGAAGCTCGCAGCCTTTATCATACCATATGGACGCTATGCCTTCAAGAGACCACCTTTTGGCATCTCATCAGCCCCTGGACTCTCTCAGATAAGGATGAATGAAACTTTGTCCGGACTAGAAGGAGTAGTCCTCCACATGGACAATACACTCATCTTCAGAGGCTCAAGTGAAGAACATGACGGAAGAGTGGAAGCTGCCTTGGAGAAACTGAAACAGGCTGGAATCACCCTGAACAAAAAGAAATGTGAATTTGCGAATTTGGAGGTGAAGTTCTTAGGCCACCAACTATCCTCAGAGGGAGTGCAACCAAATTCAGGTAAGCTGGCAGGAGTTTGGACAACAAAACAGCCTGTGAATATATCAGAGATCCACAATTTGCTTGACATGATAAACCAGATGGGAAAGTTCATTCCAGATTTAGAGGAGAAAACAAATCCATGACACGACCTCCTCCCTCAGAGAAATGTTTGAACCTGGGACGCACTACAGAGGTCATTCTCATTACTTAAAGCAGAGCTTATCTCTCTGCCAACATTGATATTCTTTGACGCAAACACAAGGAATTCTGCAGATGCTGGAAATTCAAGCAACACACATCAAAGTTGCTGGTGAACGCAGCAGGCCAGGCAGCATCTCTAAGGGGAGGTACAGTCGACGTTTCAGGCCGAGACCGTTCGTCAGGACTAATCTCTTACTAGCTGTTCCTTCAGTTAGTCCTGACGAAGGATCTCGGCCTGAAACGTCGACTGTACCTCCTCCTAGAGATGCTGCCTGGCCTGCTGCATTCACCAGCAACTTTGATGATTGATTTTCTTTGATCTGAACAAAACACCCAAGGTCTCTGCAGACACCTCTTCCTTTAGCTTAGGGGGAGTGCTTATGTAAAACCGGCGGCATATGCATCAAGAGCATTGAATAGCATAATGCCCAAATCAGAAAGGAGATACTGGCTGTTGTGTACACTTGTGAATGCTTTAGCTGCTACTTGATAGGCACTAAATTCCTACTTGAAACAGACCACAAGCCAACTGACAGCGTCCTTAGCTTGAAAAACGTGGGTGACTTACCTTCACATCCGCAAAGATTCGGAATGAGGCTTATGCAATACTGTTATGACATTGAACATGTCCCTGGAAAATCCTTCAGAACATCAGACCTTCTGAAGAGGATGCCACGCAAAACTGAGTGGATGGAAGCTGAGTCCACCCCCATGGAAGACACCAGAATCTACTTAGCTCAGATATATCAAAGCTTTCCCGCATCACAGAGTAAAGTGGACAAAATTCATACTGAGTTGAAAAAGGATCAAGTCTGCAGCATGATCATGCAACATTGTGAGCATGGATGGGCAGTTGCTCCAAAAGGAGCTCATTAATCAGACCTTACTGGCTTGAAAGAAACACACTCACCATTCTTGATGGTTTGCTGCTAAAGGGCTCCAGACTCATTATTCCTGCTTCTATGCACGCCAAACTCATGAGTCAAATCCATCAAGGCATCAAAAAATGTCGCCTAAGAGCAAGGCAATCTGAATGGTGGCCTGGTCTGAGCACACAGCTGAGAGATTATGTAAACCTATATGAAGCATGCGGTAAACTGCACAAAAGTCATCCCTGTCCCACAGAATTCCCAGACCTTCCATGGCAAATTGCAGGCACAGACATTTTGAGCTGAAAAGAAATAAATATTTTCTCACAAACGAGAAAATCTGCAGATGCTGGAAATCCAAGCATAACACACAAACTGCTGGAGGAACTCAGCAAGCCAGGCAGCATCTATGGAAAAGAGTACAGCTGACGTCTCAGGCTGAGATCCTTCATCAAGACTGGTAAAAAAGATAAGTCAGAGTAAGAAAGTGGGGGAGTGGGGGGAAGAACCACAAGATGATAGGTGAAACCGGAAAGGGGAGAGGTGAAGTAAAGAGCTGGGAAGTTGATTAGTGAAAGAGATACAGGGCTAGAGAAGGGGGAATCTGATAGGAGAGGACAGAAGGCCATGGAAGAAAGAAAAGGGGGAGGAGCACCAGAGGGAAGTAATAGGCAGATAAGGAGTTAAGGTGAGAGTAGGAAATAGGAATGGTAAAGGGGTGGGGCAGGGGATTTACTGGAAGTTCAAGAAATTGATGTTCATGCCATCAGGTTGGAGGCTACCCAGATGGAATTTAAGTTGTTGCTCCTCCAACCTGAGTGTGGCCTCATCATGATGGTTGAGAAGGCCATAGGTTGACATGTCAGAATGGGAATGGGAAATGGAATTAAAATGGGTGGCCACTGGGAGATCACTTTTTCTGGCGGATGGAGCATAGGCACTCAGTAAGGCAGTCTCCCTAATATACAGGAGGCCACACTGGAAGCACCGAACACGGTAGGTGACCCCAATAGACTCACAGGTGAAGTGTTGCCTCAACTGGAAGGACTGTTTCGGGCCCTGAATGATAGTGAGGGTGGAGGTGTTTGGGGCAGGTGTAGCACTTGTTACGCTTGTAAGCATAAATGCCAGGAGGGAGGTCAGTGGGGAGGGAATAAATGGACAAAGGGATTGCATAGGGAGCAATCCCTGGAGAAAGCAGAAAGTGGTGGGTGGGAAAGTTGTGCTTCATGGTGGGATTACTGTGGATTACTACTCACAAAATGTTGAGCCCCAAGCTGTCTTCTGCATCCTCAGCAGCAGTTATACAGCACCTGAAACCTGTATTTGCACACCTTGGATTACCAGAGACTCTTATATCGGACAATGGTCTGCAAGTCAGCTGCTCAGAATTCAAAATCTTTGCTAGGGACTGTGAGTTCAAACACCAGACAAGCGGTCCACGGTACCCACAGGCAAATGGAGAAGTAGAAAGAGCAGTGCAAACTGTTAAAAGTCTCCTACTGAAGGCAAAAGATCCCTACAAAGCACAACACCACACCTCTTGCAAATGACTACAGTCGAGCTATCAATGGGCCAAAGACTGAGAACAAGCCTGCCTGTTCTTCCTTCCCTTCTTAAACAAATGAGAAATTTTGAGACAACACAGCGTGAGAAAATAAAGAGCATGCATGATCTCAGACGCAGAGCAAAATCTTTGTCGCTGCTTAGGAGTGGTGAAGCTGTTTGGGTTTCAGACCATTTCACCAAGGGAACAATAGTCCGGCAGCATGCACTACAATCGTTTGTGACCAGAACATCACAAGGTGAAATCAGGTGCAACAGACGTGTGCTTGTGCACCTTCAAAGTCCATGAAAGGTAGAGGAAGAAATAAAGTAGACTGATCGTTATGATGAGGTCCATTCACTCAAGGTGGACACACTTGTTCAAGAACCTCCATTCACCCCACACTTCCAGGAATCTATAACCAGATTGGGTTGTTTATCTGTCCCATCACAGAGATTTCCTCCATAGCCTAGTAGCTTAGGGCAAGTTACTAAAAAGGCAGAATAATCCTCTCAATTTGCTGGAGTGTTTAGCTAGTCTCCTCTGACCTCCATTAGATTTAGTATTTTTCAGAAAGAGTTCTAATGTTGAAAACATTTCACAAATGAGACTGTTCTTTAAAAAAAAAGATTTGGTGAAAACAGAGAGAGACCTTAAAAACAAAGAGAAAGACAGTTATAATGTTGGCAATTCTTTTTTATGACAAATAAACTCTTCTCAGGCTTCCACCAGGTATAGGTATCAATTATGACCAATGTTTCGATGACAAACACTGCTATCTTCATCAGGAATGATACCTGGGCATGTCTAGTCCAGTAGCATTTATACCCCCTTGGTCCATCCCTTCTGATTGGATAGTCCTCATCCAATCAGGTTTCCACTCTCCCACCTTGTTTACCATGGAATTCCTGTTCTTACTTAGAGTGAGACCTTTGTCTTTGTAAAATTCTTTTCCTCTAGTTTTATTTCAATGACTTCCTTTACCAGGTGGTTCCAAAAACCATTGGTGCAGCACAGTAGTTTTGTGCCGTCAAAGTTAATGCTATGGCAATTGCGAATGCAGTGTCCTACTATCACCGATTTCTCTGGGTGACCCAAACAGATACACCCCCTGTGCTCTTTGATACGGGTTTCCACTGTGCGTCCAATCTGACTGATATACGCTGCTCTGCATTCACAGGGAATCCTGTAAGCGTCAGCCATCCTGAGTCCCAGGTCACCTTTGACTGCATAAGCTGATATTTGAGATTCCTTACGGGTTTGTGGATGGTATTAACTTGGTATTTCTTGATCCCTCCAGAAACCATGAAAATATTAGGAAGACAGGCAGTAGCGACAGGTTCTTCCTTGTTGTTAGGTTTCCTGGTTTTTCCGTCGGCCTTTCTAAGGACACTGGAGTTAACCACTACACTACCACCTCGCCTCACGTCATGGGGAGAACATACAAACTTCTTACAGGCAGCAACAGAAATCAAACCCCAATCGGTTGTCACAGTCACTGTAAAGCGATTGCACTAACCACTACACTACCACCCCATCCCATTAATAGCAAGTTTTAAGGGATAAATTGTGATGACGTTTTGCCTAGACATGTCTTGACTTCTATTATGTTTATGTTTGAGGGCAGGGCAGAACCAATTCAAAACATGAAGATTGACATTAAAAGACACTCTTTCATGTGAAAGAGGACTGCAGAACAAGGGAACATTTAGATTTTGAGCTCATTTGTGCAGGAGTGAAATCAGAGCACAATGTCTCCACACAGAGGGATATGGAAATTTGTAACTCCATCTGGGATAATTACATTCTGAAAAGGCAAAGGATAATGCTTTTTGTAAAGACATATAGCTTTGTGGAACAGGAGTGTTAGAAAGGAATTCAGGTATAAAATAGCTGAATGACAAAGAATGTGAAAGGGTTAAATTGCTGATGCTTTCTGTCTTGCATTTCCGTTGTAGCTCGAGGTCTGAGGCACTAAATGGGTGCTTTATGAAGTAAAACGTGTAGTTATGCATAAAAATATGTTACAGAGAGTATTGAATTTCTGCAGTCTCAGCCCCTGCAGCCTTTTGCTGCCAGTGCAATAATAACACTTCATTTATAGTTCTACATGAGGACCCTCTGGGGCTCTTCTGCTAATTATCTTCCCCCATAGCATGAAAAAGTGGTTAACATCTCATCCTTCAAACCTAATTAACAGACAGCTTGTTTAAGACCTGCAGGTTATAGTTCCGACATTAAGTTGCAAGTTAATCTGAAGTAATAGGGTGCCAGGCTTGTAGATAGCATGATGCTATTACAGGTTGGTGCGTTTCAGAGTTCAATTTCAGTGCCGCTTGTAAAGAGTTGTCTGTTTACCCCATGAATGCCTGGGTTTCCTCCAAGTGCTCCAGAGTCCAAAGAAATACCAGCCAGCAGGTTATTTGGTCATCGTAAATTTTCCCATGATTAAGCAAGAGTTAAATAGGTGGGTTTCTGGGCAGCACAGCTCATTGGACTGCAAGAGCCTGTTCTGTGCTGTATCTCTGAATAAAATAAATAACATACCAGAAAATCCTGATGGAAGGTGATTGACCTTCATCGATGCTGCCTGACCTGCAGAGTAGTTCCATTATTTTCTGCTTGTACTTAATTAGAAACCTAACTGGGTAAAATTGGAAGTGTCTACTCAATTCATCGTTTAAATCTCGTCACCACCCACTCATCATTTACTCTCTTCTGCTTTCCATCTTTTCTCACACATTACCTTTGTTTTTATTTTATGCCTTGCCCCCACCTCCACTCCACTTTTTTCTCGCTCTGCACTTGCATCTGTTCTGAAAAATAGCTAATTATTTTGAAATGTTAGTTTTGTCTGTGTGGCCTGGGGCATTTCCAACATTTTCAGATTTGCAATATTTTGTCCTTTTGATATTCTTGATCCGTATTTGCTGGGTGCATCATTGATTGATGAGATTTGTAAATAAGAGCCACAGAGTAGTAGAGAATGTATCTTATACACAAATTTGTATCTGTATTACATCCGGCATAAATTGTTGCAACACACATAAAATGTTGGAGGAACCCAGCAGGTCAGGTGGCATCTCAGCACAAAGTGTTGACTGTTTATTCCTCTCCATAGATGCTGGCTGACCTGCTGAGTTCTTCCAGCATTTTGTATATGTTGCTCAAGATTTCCAGCATCTGCAGATTCTCTTTATTGTTCTAGAGAAGATATCCTGGCTGTTGGAGACACAACAAGAACCTCTCTGGCATGTTGAACATAGAACAGTACAACACAGGAACAGATCCTTCGACCTATAATGTTGTGCCAAACCAGCTAAAAAGTAATTTTTTTAAAACCCAAATACTAATCCCTCCTTATCTACTCAATGTCCATATCCCTTCATCTTCCTCACTTTCATGTGCGTCTATAAACATCTCTTAAAAACCTCTAATGTACTTGCCCCTATCACCATAACAGATAGTGCATTCTAGGCATCCATCACTCTCTGAGTAAAGAAACTTAACCCTCACGTCCCTTTTGAATATACCCCCTCACCTACAATGCTCATGCCTCCAGTATTAGATAATTCTACCCCGGAGGGGGAAAAAAACTCCCTGTCTACTTTATCTATGCCTCTATCAGATCACCCCTCAACCTCTGCCACTCCAGAGAAAACAACCCAAATTTGTCCAGCCTCTCATCATAGCACATGCCCTCTAAACCAGGCATCATCCTGGTAAATCTCTTCTGCACCCTCTCCAAAACCTCAACATAGTAGGGCAAACAGAACTGTATGCAATACTCCAGGTGTGGCCGAACCAGAGTTGCAATATAGCATCTTGACTTTTGAACTCAATACGTTGACTTATAAAAGCAAGTATTCCATAAGTCTTCTTAACCACCCTATTGACCTGTGTAGCCACTTTCCTGGAGCTACAAACTTGGACCCCAAGATATTTCTGCTCAGCAACAGGGTCTTGCCCTTAACAGTGTACTGTCTCCTATGATTTGCCCTATCAAGGTGTAATACCTCACGTTTATCTGGGTTAAACTCCATCTTCCATTTCTATGCTTATACCTGCATTTGATCTATACTGTGCTGTATTCTTTGCCAGTTTTCTACACGATCCAGAATTCCACCAATCTTGGTATCATCTGCAAACTTACTAACCCACTTATCCACATTTTCATTTAGGTCATCTATATACATCACAAAAGCAGAGGTCCCAGCGTAGATTGCTGTAGAACTCCACTAATTACTGACCTCCAGCTCGGATAAGTCGCTTCAACCATTACCCTCTGTCTTCTCTGTGCAAGCAGTTCTGAATCCAAACAATCAATTTTCCATGGATCCCGTGCATTCTAATCTTCTGGATTAGCCTCCCATGAGGGCACTGTCAAACGCCTTAATAAAATCCGTGTTGGCAACATCCACTACCTTACCCTCATCAATCTCTTGTCACCTTGTCAAAAAACTCAATCAAGTTGGTAAGACAAGACCTGCCCGCACAAAGCCATACTGGCTCCCCCTAATTAGGCCATGAGTTTCCAAATGCTCATATATCCTATCCTATGTTCCCTCTAAGTTGTGTGCGTGTGCCTGCACACACGTATTTCAACCAGCGCGCAAAAGAAATTAATGTGCGCACAAAAGGTTAGTTACCTAAAATAATGTAATTAATAATTATACTTATCGAAAATAATCTTTTAGCTAAATGTTTCTGTTAACTAGTTAGTCGGTTTTTCAAATACCACAATGCGCGTCGCTGATTTACGTCACCTCACCTTTCCCGTTCCAGTTTGTACAGCTGCATCATGGTGGCAGCCATCTTTGGCAGACAGTGTTCATATCATAAAGTTTACAAAGAACTGTTTCAAATCCTGTAGATAGCTTACTAAGTTTTTATTGAAAAAGATCAGTCAAATGACCCTGTGGCTAAATAAATAATAAAGGTATCCGTTAGTCTTGCGAGACCATGGATCTGCACCTGGAAAGTCTTCACTCTCCAGGGCACAGGCCTGGGCAGGGTTGTATGGAAGAACAGCAGTTGCCCATGCTGCAAGTCTCCCCTCTCCATGACACCAATGTTGTCCAAGGGAAGGGCATTAGGACCCATACAGCTTGGCACCAGTGTCGTCGCAGAGCAATCTGTGATTAAGTGCCTTGCTCAAGGACACAACACGTTCCCTCGGCTGGGGCTCGAACTCACGACCTTCAGGTAGCTAGTCCAATGCCTTAACCACTTGGCCACGTGCCCACACAAAATACTGTCACAAGAAATTGACGAACATCACATACAAAGTAGCTTTACAGGTTTTAAGTGATGTCTTTGATGAACTAACAAGATTCTGCAAAAGAGTGGCCTGACACCGACTGATTCACTTCATTTTGTGTGAGGCAAAATTAACAAGATAAGAAAGCAGTATCTGGGAGACAATGTTTCGTGGAGTGACAAAGTTAAAGTTTTGCTAAGCCAACAACGTGAAGAAAATATTACAGTAGATACAAGTTTGCTGTTGACTTTTATAAGTAGTCTTTGTGTTCATTTAGAAGAAAGGTTTCCTGAAGATGAGGTACAAGAATGGTCAGCTTTTGATTTCTCCGCAATTGCAGATTGTGACTTCACATTTGGCAATGAACAAGTTAATGCCTTATGTCTGAAATATCATGATTTTCTAGCTGAAAATACTGTAATAGTTAGACAGTTTAATGAATTCAAATTTTCCATGCAAGAAAAAATTAAATCCAAACTGATTTCAAACTTTGCTCAAATGGTGGTATTTGTAATTCAAAATGAATAGTTTTGCAACCTTGCACAATTGATGGACATTGGGAGAACCTTTCTTGCACCTAGTGCGGACTGTGAGCGAGGTTTTAGCCTAATGAATCAACTCAAAAAAGAAGTTGAGAAACCATTTAGGTGAATGTCATTTGGATATGTTAATGAGAATCAAAAGCTATCGATTGGATGGAAGTTCTATTAGTCTAGATAGAGTTTACAAAGAATGGGTAAATGCGAAAGACAGAAGAGAGAAAAAATAACTGAGTGACTTAAATATGTATGTTATTTTGTTGTTATTCTGTGCAGTTTTATGTCAAATATTTTGTAAACCTACATAAACTCTGCCATGTGTGCATTCAGTGCGCACATACTTTTGTCACAGGAAAAAAATTTGCACAACATAAGATTTTTGCACACACTGACTACTAAAAATTAGAGGGAACATTGATCCTATCCCTAAGAATTTTCTCCAGCAATTTCCCCACACCTGACCTGACTCTGGTCTATAGTTTCCGGGACTCTCACTTGTTCTCTTCTTAAATATTGGTACAACATTAGTCTCTCGCCAGTCCTAAAGGACCTCACCTTAGCCAATAGATGACATGAAAATACAGGTCAAGGCCCCAGCAATCTTATCTCTTTCCTCCCTCAATGACCTGGGATAAATCCCACTGAGTGGTCCTCCCCTCTCCCTAGTTATCCTCTTGTTCTTGATGTATATATAGAGTGCCTTGGGATTTACTGCAATCGTACTTGCCAAGTACTTTCATGGCCCCTTCTGGCTGATCTAATTCCCTTCTTCAGTTCTTTTCTGTCTTCTTATGCGCTTCGTTTAGTCCTAACTTCTTTACATACTTTTTTTTTCTTCTTGACTAAATTCATCACCTCTGTGGATATCCAAGGTTCTCTAATCTTTCGTTCCCTGTCCTTCTTTCTAACAGGAACATACCTTTCCTGTACTCTGTGCAATTGATCTTTAAACACCCTCCACATGTCTGATGTGAACTTGCCAGAAAAAAACGTGTTCCAAAATAACTCTTCTTAGTTCCTGCCTAATGCCCTTGTAATTTGCCTGAATCCGATTTAAAACTCTCCCGCAAGGACCATGCATATCCTTATCTATAGCTATCCTGAAAATTAAGGAGTGTGGACACTGTTCCCTAACCATTCACCCACTGAAGTTCAGTCACCTGGTCGGGCTCATTGTCCAACACCAGGTCCAGTACAGCTCTTCCTCTTATTAGATCATTTATATATTGGTTTAAGAGATCCTCCTGCAGACACTGAATAAATTCTGCCCCACCTAAATCCCTTGCACTAAAAAGGCCCCAGTTTATATTAGGGAAATTGAAATCCCCCATATCAACCCTATTATTTTTACACATTTCCTTAATCTATTTTAATATCTGTTCCTCAATCTCCCATTGGCTATTGGGGTTCTGTAGTACAATCCCATCAGAGTAACTCCACCCTTTCTATTCCTCAGTTCTACCCAAACAGTGTCTGACCCCTCCATTATGTCTCCCCTGAGTGCAGCTATGATATTGACTCTGATTCGTAGTGCAACTCCCCACTCACCCTTTTACCTCCTTCTCTATCTTCTCTAAAACGTTGAAAGCCTGCTACATTAATCACCCATTCCTGCCCCTCTCCAAACCAGGTTTCTGAATTGGCCACAACATCATAGTTACATGTACTGATCCATGCTCTAAGTTCATCAGCCTTACCCATAATACTCCTAGCATTAAAATACACACACTTCAAACTATCTGACCCATCATGCCTTTTATTTTGATTTTGCCTTTTAATACTTTCCCTAACATCTACCTTCCTGTCCAATCCTTCACTTACTGACTTGGTGCTCCAGTTCCCATTCCCCTGCCAAACTAGCTTAAACCCTCCCAAGTAGCATTAGCAAGCCTCCTGGCCAGGATATTGATTCCCCTCCGGTTCAGGTGCAACCCATCCCTCTTGTATAGACCACCCCTTCCCCAGAAAAGGTTCCAATGATCCAAGAACTTGAAACCCCGTCCCCTGCACCATCTCCTCAGCCACTCAGTCATCTGTGCTATCACCCCATTCCTACCTGCACTAGTCCATGGCAATCTGGAAATTACTACCTTGGAGGTCCTTCTGCCATTCAAAGTGATTGTGCCTGATGAGGGAGGGGACCTGACTCCCTACAACTGCCTTTAATTCATTTTCCCCGATACCTTTGAGGAGCAGAACTGATCAGATTTAATACTATTATTGGCTACTGTGGAAGAGAATTGTAAAGCTCTGTCACACTTGGCATGTAAAATGTTTCCTTACTTCAGTGAAGACATTAGGGACTGCTGGTGTTGGAACTTGGAGTAACACACAATCTGCTGAAGGAGTTCAGTGGGTCATGTAAAGTCTGTTGGGGGAGAGAATTGGTTGCTCCCATAGTTGCTGCTCAACCCATTAAGTTTGTCTAGCAGTTGTTTTGCTTCAGATTCCAGCATCAGCAGTTTCTTGTGTCTCCACTGTATTGCTCAACTCCTCATTCTCCTCCCAGGGACGTAGGAAAACGAGGGAAGATTTGATAGAGGTATACCCCTATCTATCAAAATTATGTGGGGTATAGAGTAAATGCAAGCAGGCTTTTTCCACTTATGTTGGGTGAGACTAAAACTAGAGGTCATGGGTTAAGGGTGAAAGGTGAAATGTTTAAAGGGAATGTGAGGGGGAACTTCTTCACTCAGAGGGTGGTGCAAATTTGGAACAAGCTGCCAACAGAAGTAGAGATGCAGGTTCAACTTCAAGAGAAGTTTGGATAAATCCATGATGATGGGGGTACGGAGGGCTATGGTCCTGGTGCAGATTGATGGGATTAGCTCAGCATGGACTAGACGTGCTATAGTGCTCTTTGAATACATGAATCTATAACTGCAATGTATGACAACTTTGAAGAAATATTCTTTCTCCCTCCGGGAGTTCTGTGAGACCCTCTCTCACTGCTCCCCAACTGTTCACCAGCTCTTTGACTCCTTTCCTCCTGCAGATGTTGCTCTACCCGCTGAGTTCCTCCAGCAGATTGTTTGTTGTTCTTAATTCAGCTGTTTCTGCTTCGATTTATTGCCTCTGCCTAATGATCCCAACACTCCAGGCTACTTACAGCTGTCTCCACGTACAGTAAATTATTTTAAATTACACTGGAGATCTCCTGTTTTTAAAAATAAAATGTTATCCTACCCATGTACAGTCTCCAATTTCTAATGATTAGACATTTGTGAAAACTGCCTTGAGTCAAAACATTTTCATACCCTTTAAATCTTTCTCTCCCTCAGACTTTTAAGTAATTTCAGATGACATACAGATTTAACCAACTTAGGCTTAAGTGAGTGGAGATAAGGTTTAATAGATGAAAGGTAAACGATTTTCCCATGCTTTGTGCGGGACTCCTAATTACCAGCAGAGCTCCAGATGGTCACTGAGTATTGTAGAACCATGTCTTGAGTTATCCTTGCACTTCTTTCTGGTAACGGTAGCAAGGTGTGGCAGAGGCAGAATGCCCCGATGTCATCCCACAATCCAAAGGCATACAGGTTAGTAGGTTAATTGTTCACATAGCTATAATAGGGCAGTGTCAGTTCATTGTATCAGTGAGGCCTTTTTTCCATCCTGTATCTCTAAATAAATAAATAACTGGAGCAAAATAACAAAGTTGGAGAAACTCAGCGGGTCAGGCAGCATCTGTGGAGGCAAATGGACAGTTGACATTTCAGGTTGAGATCTTCATCTGTGCTGAAAGAGTAGCGGGGAGGCAGCCAGCATAAAGGGATGATACGGAAGGGTGGAGCTAGAGCTGGCAGGTGATAGGTGGATCTAGGTGAGGAGGAGGGAATAGGCTGGTGGAGACAGCAACAGAGGCTGTGAGCTGATAGGTGGATGTGACAAAGGGCACAGGATGATGGACAATTGAGGAACTGGATTCAGTAAGAACTTCCAAACAGAAATTGTTGTCGCATAAGGGAAAGTGTAGAGAGTTAAAGTAATCGGATATGCAAGGGACTCTATCCTGATGCATGGATTCGAATCACAACATCAACAGTTCCTATTCTCCCACAGATACTGCTTGACCTGCTGAGTTCTTTCAGCAGATTATTTGTTGTAAACCAAGTGGACAGTTGTTTGAGTCAGCACAGATGTGATCGGTCAAAAGGTGAGATGAGATTGTAAGAGCAGTGTGTTCTCCTAGTGTCCTGCCTAGCATTCTCTATAACTCCAGACAGTATACTAGCAGATCATTAATCTCACTGAAACCTTTCCACGTGTTAGCTGTCTGCCCCCATAACAGCAACACTGCACTGCAAGCCAATTAATTGTCTGTGAAACATTTTCTGAGGGATTTGAAGTACTGTGTAAGTGCAGGATTTTCTTGTATCTAATGAGCTTTGCTGAATTTAGTGTTGTGAACCTGCAGGTGCTGGGCAAGGACCACCCCGACGTGGCGAAGCAACTGAATAACCTGGCACTACTGTGCCAGAATCAGGGCAAGTATGAGGAGGTGGAGTACTACTACCAAAGAGCTTTGGAGATCTACCAGACCAAACTGGGACCAGAAGACCCCAATGTGGCCAAGACAAAGAACAATTTGGTGAGAAAATCAACTCACTATACAGTATCACAGTGGGTGCATACTGCAGGTATACATGCCCATTTCCCCTGTGTAGTCCTTTCCAGATGACAGTCAGTGGGGCAGAAGGCCACGCATACCCTATGGACTCACATTCAAGTACTCTACAACTCGTTCTCACTATTATTTGTATTTAATATTTTTTCTGTATTTGCACTGTTGTCTTCTTTTGCACATTGCTTGTTTATCAGACTTTGCGTGTTGTTTTTCATTGATTCTATTGTATTTCTTTGTTCTACTGTGACTATCTGTAAGAAAATGAATCTCAGGCTAGTGTACAGTGACATATAATGTATATACTTTGATAATAAATTTATTTCAAACTTTGAAACTCCATCATGGGCACCAGCCCCCCCCCCAGCATTGAAGACAAGACCATAACATATAGGAGCAGAATTAGGCCATATGGCCCATCGAGTCTGCTCTGCCGTTCAATTGTGGCTGATCCTTTTTTCCATCCCTCCTCGGCCCCACTTCTTGGCTTCCCCGTAATCTTTGATGCTGTGACCAATCAAGAACCTTTCAATCTCCATCTTAAATACAGCCAATGATCTGGTCTCCACAGATGCCTGTGGTAATAATTCCACAAGTTCGCCACACTCTGGCTAAAGAAATTTCTCCGCATCTCTGTTTTAAATGGACTCCCCTCTATCCTGAGGCTCTGCCCTCTTGTTCTAGAATCCCCCACCATGGGAAACATCCTTTCCACATCTACTCTGTCTAGGCCTTTCAACATTTAAAAGGGTTCAATGAGATCCCCCCTCACCCTTCTAAACTCCAGCAAGTACAGGCCTAGAGCCATCAAACATTCATTGTATAACCCTGTCATTCCCAGAATCATCACTTCTCTGAACCCTCTCCAATGCCAGCACATCTTTTCTTAGCTAAGGAGGCCAAAACTGTTCACAATGCTCAAGGTAAGGCCTCACCAGTGCCTTATAAAGCCTCTCAGCATCCCATCCCTGCTGTTATATTCTGTAAAGGCATCCGTTAGTCTTGCGAGACCATGGATCTGCACCTGGAAAGTCTTCACTCTCCAGGGCGCAGGCCTGGGCAAGGTTGTATGGAAGACCAGCAGTTGCCCATGCTGCAAGTCTCCGCTCTCCACGACACCAATGTTGTCCAAGGGAAGGGCATTTGGACCCATACAACTTGGCACCAGTGTCGTCACAGAGCAATGTGTGCTTAAGTGCCTTGCTCAAGGACACAACACGTTCCCTCGGCTGGGGCTCGAACTCACGACCTTCAGGTCGGTAGTCCAATGCCTTAACCATTTGGCCACGTGCCCGCACTGAGGTTATATTCTAGACCTCTTGAAATGAATGCTAACATTGCATCTTCAAAAGGCGGTGCCTCAAAAAGGCAGCATCCATCATAAAGAACCCCCATCACCCAGGACTTGCCCTCTTTTCATTACCACTATCAAGGAGAAGGTACAGGAACCTGAAGACAAATACTCAACAGATTAGGAATAGCTTCTTCCCCTCCACCCATCAGATTTCTAAATGGGCAATGACTCCATGTGCACTACTTCAGTATTGTTTTCTTTTGCTCTCTTTTTGCACGACTTATTTAATTTAATTTTTAAAATATATTTCTTATTGTAATTTGCTGGTTTTTTAATATTATGTATTGCAGTGTACTGCCGTTGCAAAATTTCACGACATACTGTATACCAGTGATAGTAAATCTGATTCAGATTCTAAACATGAACATTTCAGTTCTTCCTGATCCCTGCCCTCTCCTGAAGTCCACACTTTGCACCTTAACAGCAAACAGTGGCTAAACTATCGCACCTCTCCTGCTCAAAGTTTGAAGTTCAAAGTAAATTTACTATCAAAGTACACTCTGCCTAGCTTTCTGAATCCCCAGAGGGCAAGTTTTTATAAATAGAATCATGAGGAATCAGACAGATAGGATTTCTGTACGAGGAGCCAGCGTAGATTCAGTGAAGCAAACATTCTCTTCCTAAGCCACAACCACTGCATCATTGTGTTTCCAGTAGTACATCGTCAATCCCAAACAAAACCAAGCAAGAATTCCATTCTTTCCTCTTTCAGACAATAAGTTCCAGGTACCCAATGACCATTTGTTTTCAAGATTTATGAAGATGAGCTTTACTTACTGTGTCACATATCCATCAAAACATATTTTAAAATGTGTCATATGTGCCAATGCCCAACGCAGTCTGAATTTGTGCTGGGCAATCTTATTGACTCACATTCAAGTACTCTACATGGATCTCCAATTTCTTCCTCCTGAAGTCAATAATTTGCTCTTTTGTCTTGCTGACATTGAGCAAGAGGAAATCAGACACTGAATTATTTATTCCATGTACATTGAGCCATACAGTGAAATATGTTGATTGTGTAAACAACCAACACAACCTAAGGATGTGCTGGGGAGAGACCATTAACCTCGGGCCGCTCTGGGCCTCCAACCCCGGGATGGGCTGCCCTCTGGGCTTCTTATGCTTCTGAAATTAACAGAACAACAGCTCAGAAGCTGTATCTGAAACAGTCATGCCAACTTCCCAGAAATGGATAAATAGTGTAAAAAGGAATCACAAGGGAGTAATATACCATGAAAATAGGCCCATCAGCCCATCTTGTCCATGCCAGCTGTGATGCCCACCAAGATCACCCTAGTTGCTCATATTTGGCCCACGTGGCAAACTTTCCAATCCATGTAATTATCCAAGTATCTTTTAAACGTTGTTATTGCACCTGCCTCAACCACTTCCTCTGGCAGCTCGTTCCATATATGCAATACCATCTGTGAGAAGGAGTTGCCTAAAACTCATGCCCTCCAGTTTTTGATTACCCTTACATGGTGAAAACCTGTTCGCAAATAACCCTATTTATGTCCGTTATGATCTTATACACCTCTTTAAAGTCACTTCTCATTCTCCTACACTCCAAGGAATAAAGTCCCAACCTCTTCATGGACTGTTCAGAAATCTGGTGGCAGAGGGTAAGAAAGGGATATAGCACGTTGGAATTATTTTGGAATCTATCAATAACACATTAGGTAGTAATTGGTACGTCAATTGATGTTTGGGATGACTGACTATATACAGCTTTATTTCCTTTATTCCAGGCTTCCTGTTACTTGAAACAAGGCAAATACAGACAAGCCGAGGCCCTGTACAAGGAGATCCTGACCCGGGCTCATGAACGGGAGTTTGGGTCTGTCGATGGTGAGTTACATCATTCAATCTGACTCGCCCCTGTGGTAGTGAAGTGGTTATTTATTGTTGCGGCCATTAATAGCGTTCAGATATTAATGATGCACACCACATATCCTGGCTAATGTAAAGATTAATAGACAATAGGGAGCACAATGTCTCAGTCAATGGAAACCTAGTGTGCTGTTTGCATATAGTTGATAATCTACCTTCCTTTCACTCTGCCTAGCTTTCTGAACCCCCAGAGGGCAAGTTTTTATAAATAGAATCATGAGGAATCAGACAGATAGGATTTCTGTACGAGGAGCCAGCGTCGATTCAGTGAAGTAAACATTCTCTTCCTAAGCCACAACCACTGCATCATTCTGTGTTTCCAGTAGTACATCGTCAATCCCAAACAAAACCAAGCAAGAATTTCATTCTTTCCTCTTTCAGACAATAAGTTCCAGGTACCCAACAACCATTTGTTTTCAAAATTTATGAAGATGAGCTTTACTTATGTGTCACATATCCAGCAAATCATATTTTAAAATGTGTCATATGTGTCAATGCCCAGCATGGTCTGAATATGTGCTGGGCAATCCATAAGTATCGCCATGGTTCTGGTGCCAACATAGCATGCCTGTAATTTACTAACCCGAACCCATATGTCTTTAGATTGTGAGAGGAAACCAGATCACCCAGAGGAAACCCACGTGTTCATGGGAAGAACGTACAAACTTATTAAAGTTAGTGGCAGGGACTGAATCCTGTTCACTGATAGCTGATGCTGTAATAGCATTACACTAACTGCTATGCTACTTTGCCACCCACTAGTATTTCCATATTATCTTTAATCTGTCCCATATTTACTGTTACCCTGCTACTACTGTACTTTATACTTTATTCTCGCCAAACAATTGATACTAGAGTGTACAATCATCACAGCGATATTTGATTCTGCGCTTCCTGCTCCATGGATTACAAATATTAAATATTAAAAATAGTAAAAAATAGTAAATATTAAAAATTTAAATTATAAATCTTAAATAGAAAATAGAAAAATCGAAAGTAAGGTAGTGCAAAAAAAACTGAGAGGCAGGTCCGGATATTTGGAGGGTACCAGATCTGGGTCAGGATCCATTCAGCAGTCTTATCACAGTTGAAAAGAAGCTGTTCCCAGATCTGGCCATACGAGTCTTCAAACTCCTGAGCCGTCTCCCGGAGGGAGAGTCTGTTGGCTGGGTGGGTCGTGTCCTTGATTATCCTGGTAGCACTGCTCTGACAGCGTACAGTGTAATTTGAGTCCAAGGATGGAAGACTGGTTTGTGTGATGTGCTGCACCGTGTTCATGATCTTCTGCAGCTTCTTTCGGTCTTGGAAAGGACAACTTCCATACCAGGTTGTGATGCACCCGAAGAAAGTTTATCTATGGTGCATCTATAAAAATTAGTGAGGGTTTTAGGTGACAGGCCAAACTTCTTTAGTTTTCTCAGGAAGTAAAGGCGCTGGTGGGCCTTCTTGGCAGTGAACTCTGCTTGGTTGGACCAAGTCAGTTCATTTGTGATATCGACCCCAAGGAACTTAAAGCTTTTGACCTGTTCCACTTGCGCACCACCGATGTAAATTGGGTCGTGTAGTCCACTACTCCTGAAGTCAACAACTAATTCCTTCGTCTTGCTGACATTGAGGGATAGGTTATTGTCTTCACACCATGCCACCAGGTACTTAATTTCCTCTTTGTACTCAAACTCATCATTACCTGAGATATGGCCTACAATTACTGTGTCATCAGCAAACTTATATATTGAGTTTGATGGAAACTTGGCTACACAATCATGGGTGTACAGTGAGTACAGCAGGGGGCTGAGTACACAGCCTTGTGGAGCACCGGTGCTCAGAGTGATTGTAGAGGAGAGCTTGTCCCCTATTTTTACAGCCTGGGTCCTGTCTGTGAGGAAGTTGAAGATCCAGCTGCAGATCTGAGTGCTAAGGCCCTGGTTCCGGAGCTTAGGAATCAGTTTATTTGGAATGATGGCATTAAAGGCAGAGCTGTAGTCAATGAAAAGGAGCCTTACGTATACGTCTTTGTTCTCCAGGTGTTCTAAAGAGGAATGTAGGGCCAGAGAGATGGCACCTGCCGTTGACCTGTTGCTCCGGTAGGCGAATTGCAAAGCGTTGAGGTTGACCGGTAGGCTGTGGTTGCTGTGTGCCATGACCAATCTCTCGAAGCACTTCATAGCAATTGATGTCAGAGCCACAGGTCGATAGTCATTCAGGCATGCTACTTTGCTCTTCTACGGCACTGGGATTATCGTTGCCTTCTTAAAATACGAGGGGATCTTAGACTGAAGCAAAGAGCAGTTGAAGATGTCAGCAAACACGCCAGCTAGCTCGCTTCTACAGGCCTGAGAACCTGTCCCGGGACGCCATCTGGGCCCGTCGCCTTCCTTGGATTTATCTTCAGGAAGGCCCTTCTGACGTCCTCCACGGTGACGATGAATCTCGATGCCACCAGGTCCGGTTCATCCGGAGGGAGCGGGACGCTCCTCTTCTGTTCGAATCTTGCGTAGAATACGTTAAGTTCGTCAGGAAGGGAAGCGCCACAGTTATTGATATTCCCAGCCTTTTCTTTGCGCCCAGTGATCTCATTTAGACCCTGCCATAGTCTACTGGCATCCCTCTGGTTAGCCTGGGCTTCCAGCTTGGCTTGATATTGACTCTTGGTGCCCTTAATGGCTTTCCGGAGTTCACGCCTGGAATCCATGTAGTGACTGGTATCCCCGGACCTAAAAGCGGCAGCTCGAGCCTTTAAAAGGGACTTGACCTCATAATTCATCCAAGGTTTCCAGTTAGGGAATACCCGATCGTCTTGCGAAACACACAGTCCTCTGTGCATTTCCAAATAAAGTCCGTGACAGCTGAGGCATACTCATCAAGGTTAGCTGCCAAGTCCTTGAAAAGCAGTCACGGAGGACCTCATCCGTTTCCTCCGTCCAACGCGACACTGCTTTTGACACCATGACCTCCCGCTTCAGTTTCTGTTTGTAAGCCGGGAGGAGGAGTACAGCCTGATGGTCCGATTTTCTGAAGTGAGGTCGTGGGACGGAATGGTAGGCATCCTTGACTGCTGTGTAGCAGTGGTCAAGTATATTCGGGCCTCTAGTGGGGCAGAAGACATGTTGGTATAACTTTGGCAGCGCCTTTCTGAGGTTGGCCTGGTTAAAATCCCCGGCTGTAATGAGCAAAGCCTCCGGATACCTGGTCTCAAGTTCACTGATGTTGACATACAGTATGTTCAGAGCACATTCCACGTCCGCCTGGAATTCCGCTGTCAGTATGACCGAGGTGAACTCCCGTGGCAGATAGTAGGGACAACACTTCACCGACAGGTGTTCCAGGAGGCTGCAGGAGCTTGTCAGTGCCTCTGTGTCCGAGCATCACCCAGTGTTGATCAGTAGGCAGACACCACCTCCCCTTGTCTTGCCCGAAGATGCCTTGCGGTCCATCCGAAGGTTCGAAAATCCCTCCGGTCAGAATGCACAGTCGGGGGTGGCAGGAGAGAGCCAGGTCTCGGTGAAACAGAATACACGGCAGTTCTGCATCTCCCTGCAGTAGGTGAGTCTCCCTTTAAGATCATCCACCTTGTTCTCTATGGCTTGCACATTAGCTAGTAGGATGGTGGGCACAGAGACCCTGAAGCCCCTCAGCTTCAATCTGACCAGCAGCCCAGCTCTTTTCCCACGCTTCCTCGGTAAATAGTGCATCTTTCCAGGTTTCCATTGATGCAGTGTGTTGTTGTCAGCTCTTTGAGGTTGATGGATGCATCCTGTGGGGATCGATCAGCTGGTCACATCGTCGGACGCTCCGGGTCGGGCCGAGTAACATGGGAGGCTTCCCTGCCACTTCCAGCTGCCGGGGGCCCGGGCTGTCGATTGGGTTGGGCCCCGAAGCCGACACTTAATCCCGGATGGCCGGGCTCCTGGCTGAAACAAGTCCTTAAGCGGAGTCACGGTTGCGGAGGCCTCTGCTCCAGCCGAGCCTCGGGCTTGATTTCCGAGGTTGGCGGCGGAGGCCTCACTCCCGGCAGCTGTGGATGGCCACCAACGGGGCTTTGGTCGCTCCAGGGAAGCGTCTGGGGCACCTTGAGGTCTCTGCCGTCACTTCTGTGTGGTCGTCTGCTCCGGAGAGGTGCTGGTCAGAATGGGCCGCATCTCCAAGCGCTCCGGCACGGTAGCAGACCGCGGGTCTCCGGGAACGTGGTGGGCCTCGCTGGTTGGGTCCAGGTGCGGTCTGGAGTTTAAGAAGCGATTCTGGTGTGGTGGTCTCCAGCTGGGTCAGTAGCTTTGCCAGGGTGTTGTTGATCTTGATCTTGCTAGATTGGAGGTTTAGAAGGGTTTCTCGGGTATAGGATAGTGGAGAGGGCAGTTTGCTCGGGAGAGCACACACAAAGTCGCCAGTTACTGGCACCATCTTTAATACTGAGGGTATCTGTTAGTGTCTCTTGACTCATAATTCTTCGCATCCTAATTATATCTACCCTTCTCCATTACAAAGACAGCAACTCTCTCTTCTACTTAATGTTTTCTAACCCTTCTGCCTGACTTTTCATCAGGAATTGCAGCGTAGTTGATTACAACACAAGGTTCACCGTTCTTAAGTGAGGTACCAAGGTTATCTAAAAATGAAAGTTTGAACTGCTAACTGGAGAGACCTTGGGTGTTTCTGCATGAACATTTCGCCATAAAGAATGATACCCATTGTATTTCAACCCCAATTTGTTTCTTTGATGTACCCCCAAAAGATGAGACTGGTTTTACCTACCAAATATTGAAAGACCTAGAGTGGACGTGAAGAGAATGTTGCCAATATTGGGAGAGGCTAGGGCCGGAGGAAATGGGCTCAGAATACAAGGACGCATTTAGAACAGAGATGAGGAGTAATTTAATTTATTTAAAGTAATTTGTATCAAATTTTGTTTGGAGAGTGCTGAACCTGTGGAGGCCAAGTCATTGGGTGTATTTGAAGTGGAAGTTCTTGATTAGTAAGGGCATCAGAAATTACAAGGAGAAGGCAAGAGAATGGGGTTGAGAGGGATAATAAATCAGCCACGGAAGAGTAGACTCAATGGGTTGAATGGCCTATTTCTGCTCCTAAGTCTTATGGTCTTATTTTTGCACTACTATATTTTGCATCATTTCATTGCTTTTACGCTGGTCTCTGTATTTATTGTTACCTTGTTTCCTGTTTACTCTGTGAACTTCACATGAGCAAAGAATTTAATTGAAACGCTGGTGTGTATGACAGTAAACTAATCTGATTCTTTACGGCGTTTTATGTGAACCTTCCTCCAGATGAAACCAGGATTAGAATTATAGAGTAATACAGGATGGAATAAGGTCCTTCAGCCTAACTCACCTGTGCGAACCGTGGACCCTACCTCATCACGTCAGCCCACATCAGTGTACTTATCCAAATATCTTTTAAATGTCAGCATTGTACCTGCAAAGGTTAACGTTCTTTTCCTGCCTCCTGCACAGGTGACCATAGACGGGTGTGGGTAAACTCTGAGGATATGGATGACACAAACAAGGTAATAGTCGCTCATCATTCAAAGTATTCATCGTCCAAACTCTTCCTATCCCCCCCACCCCTTGCGATAGGTGTGAGCAGTGCCACAGGAGACCAGCTGATAGCGATTAAAACCATAACTGAAGTAGGGAACTAAGGCAACAAAAGTTAAATAAAAACAAGATTCTGGTATTAGCAGATACAGGAATGGGTTTTGTGTGCAAATACTTTATGTTTCCTGTCTGAAATATGATCCCATTTTATATCAGATGTCCTGTGTATCTGCAGGATGCCCCGTTTTCATGTTGAATGGTGGACAATCTTGAAGAGCCAAAAAATGTACCACTGTTGCTGTTTTATTGAGAGTGTGTATGTGTGTCTAGAGTTTCTTTTTGCCTGTGATCAGTTTCAACAGTGTTCATGGTTCACTTTGCGTTTTAGATATTACCTCTTGGTGCCACCTTTGGATAGGCCACATATACCCTATTGTGTGGATCAGTGCAGCACTAATTTAGAGGTATCAAGCCCTACAGCACAGAAATGGACCCTTCAGTTCACCACCTCCATGCTCATCTACACTAATCTCCTTTGCCTTCCTATTCAAGTGTCCTCCAAACATCTCTCAAATGTAGTGATTCTGTCATGTCCCACCACCTTCTCTGGCAGCAAATTCCAGATATCAACCTTAAAAAAAGGGGTCCCCTTTAAAATTCCTACTCCAGCACAAGCCTACACCTATTGTTTTTGATACTCCTCGATGGGAAAATGATTCTGACTCTTTATATTTGCCTCTTATAATTTTGTATCTGGTCACCCCTCAGACTCCTTCACTGAAGGGAAAATAAGCCCAGACTACCCAATCTCTCTGGAACTAAAGTCCTCCAGAGCAGACAACATCCTGATGAATCTCCTCTGCACTGACTCCACCATAAACTTCATCTGATTGGTCCGATGACCAGAATTGCCTGCTCTAGTCCAAGTGCTGTCTGAACATTGTTTTTTAAAAGTTGCAACATAATATGCCAATTCTTATAAGCTGTACCCTGAGCTAAGAAGGCAAGCATGCCATGTGCCTTCTTCACCACCCTATCTACCTAAGTTGCCATTGTAGGGAACAATGAACTTGAAATTCTCAGTCTCTCTGTTCATTAACATTCCTCTGCACACTGCCATTTACTATATATACCCTATCCATGTTCACTTCCTAAAATGCATTACTTCACATTTGTCAGGATTAAATTGCATCTACCAACACTCTGCCCAACTTTCCATCTGATCTCTATCCTTTTGTAACCTTGTACAACCTTCCTCACTGTACAGCATTGCCATTTTCCATGTTATTCACAAACTTACAGTCTGAAATTTGCAGTCAATTCATTCATATATATCACAACCAGCAGGGGTCCAGTACTGATCCATGCCATATATCATTGATCGGCAGCCCTCCACCGAGTCCCTAAGCTTCCTATCACCAAACCAACTTTGGATCCATTCAGCCAGCTTACTTTGGATCCCATGTGCCTTAAACATTTGTGCCAGTGTACCATGTCAGACCTTTTCAAATGCCTTGCTAAACTCCATAAGGCCATAAGGTATATGAGCAGAACTAGACCATTCAGCCCATTACATCTGCTCTGCCATTCAATCATGGCTGCTTTATTGTCCCTCCCGATCCCATTCTCCTGCCTTCTCCAAACACCTACCAAACTCCACTTTAAAAATACCCCGTGAATTGGCCTCTGCAGCCATGTGTGGCAATGAATTCCACAGATTCATCACTCTTTGGATAAATAAAATTGCTGTTCATCACTGTTCTAAAAGGCTGTGCCCTTTAGTCCCAGACTCTCCCACTATTGGAAGCCACATCCAATCTACCTAGACCCTGCAATATTTGACGGTTTTCAGTGAGATCCCCTCTCATTCTTCTAAACTTCAGACCACAGTACCCTTGTGGCCATTCCCCTCAATAATAAGTATACCACTTTGGATATTGTTCTGCGGGTGTGGGAGGAGAGACAACTTACTAGGGGGAAGCCTAGGTCCCAGGCACTAACTTTGTGCCTCAGAAGGGAAAATGGGGAGGGGGAGAAGAGGAATGCAGTAGTGTTAGGAAATCATAGAGACATAGAAAACCTACAGCACAATACAGGTCCTTTGGCCCACAATGCTGTGCTGAACATGTACTTACTTTAGAAATTACAAAGGATTACCCATAGCCCTCTATTTTTTTAAGCTTCATGTACCTATCCAGGAGTCTCTTAAAAGACCCTATCGTATCTACCTCCACCACCGTATCTGCTTCCTCCAACATCTCTTCCCAATTTATGCTTCCAAGTTCCTGTTTGATAGCTTCATATTTCCCCTTACTCCAATCAAACACCGTCCTAACTTGTCTGTTCCTATCCCTCTCCAATGCTATGGTAAAGGAGATAGAATTGTGATCACTATCTCCAAAATGCTCTCACACTGAGACCTGACACCTGACCAGGTTCATTTCCCAATACCAGATCAAGTACAGCTTCTCCTGTTATAGGCTTATCTACATATTGTGTCAAGAAACTTTGCTGAACACACTGAACAAACTCTACCCCATCTAAACCCTTCACACTAGGGAGATGCTAGTCAATATTTGGGAAATTAAAATCTCCCATCATGACAACCCTGTTATTATTGAACCTTTCCAGCGTATGTCTCCCTATCTGCTCCTTGATGTCCCTAATGTTACTATTGGGTGGTCAATAAAAAAACACCCAGTAGAGTTATTGAGCTCTTTCCTGTTTCTAACTTCTATCCACAGAGACTCTGTAGACAACCCCTCCATGACTTCCTCCTTTTCTGTAGCCGTGACACTATCTCTGATCAGTAGTGCCACACCCCCACCTCTTTAGCCTCCCTCCCTGTCCTTTCTGAAACATCTAAAGCCTAAGTAACCATTCCTGCCCCTGACCCATCCAGGTTTCTATAATGTCCACAACATCATAGTTCCAAGTACTGATCCACGCTCTAAGCTCATCGGCTTTGTTCATGATGCTTCTTGCATTAAAATAGACACATCTCAAACCATTGGTCTGAGCGCACCCCTTCTCTATCACCTGCCTATCCTCCATCTCGCACTGTCTCCAAGTTTTCTCTGTTTGTGAGCCAACAGCCCTTTCCTCCGTCTCTTCAGTTTGATTCCCACCCTCCTGCAATTCTAGTTTAAACTCTCCCCAATAGCCTTAGCAAACCTCCCTGCCAAGATATTAGTCCTCCTGGGATTCAAGTGCAACCTGTTAGTTAGAGGAGCAGACAGGAGATTCGGTGGACACAAAAGCAATACCTGGACGCTACGTTACTTCACGGGTGCAAAGGATGTCTCATATCAGGTCCACAGCATTCTAGAGGGGGAGGATGAGAAACCAGAAGTTGTGGTAGGGAGTGAAGAAATCGGGTGCAAAAAGTCTTTTTTTTTTAAACACTGCTCGGGGAGAAGGGTCTGCACTGTGCAGGCGCATGATGTAGTGCGCCAAGGTTTAAAAACAGACCACTATATACAGCAGGCAGCGGAGTGAGAGGGAGCAGAGTGGGACAGCTTTGGCTGAACAGGCTTCGGAGAGAACAGGCAGAGGCCAGGGTAGGTTCCGGTAAGTTTTTTTTTGTCCAGTTTGTTTAGAGTAGAGAGAATGCCAGGCAGGATGTTGGAATGCTCCTCTTGCAGGATGTGGGAAGTCGGGGAGCCCTCCGGTGTCCCTGACAACGACACCTGCAAGAAATGCATCCAGCTGCAGCTCCTAACAAACCGCATTAGGGAACTGGGGCAGGAGCTACATGACCTCCGGATCATTTGGGAGAATGAGGAGATTATAGATAGTAGCTACAGGGAGGTAGTTACGCCAAAGGAGCAGAGCACAGGAAATTGGGTCACTTTCAGGTGAGGGAAGAGGAAAGGACAGGCAGAGCAGGGTTCCCCTGTGGCCATTCCCCTCAACAACAAGTATACCGCATTGGATACTGTTGGGAGGGATGACTTACCTGGGACAAGCTGCAGCAGCCAGATCTCTGGCACTGAGTCTGGCTCTGCAGTGCAGAAGGGAGGGTGGAAAAAGAGGAGAGCGGTAGTGGTAGGGGACTCGATAGTTAGAGGTACAGGTAGGAGGTTCTGTGGTCGTGACAGAGAACCCAGGATGGTTTGTTGCCTCCCAGGTGCCAGGGTCAAGGATGTCTCTGATCGATTGTATGACATTCTGAAGTGGGAGGGTGATCAGCCAGGTGTCGTGGTGCGCATCGGTACCAATGACATAGCAAGGAAGAGTGAGGAGGTCCTGGAGAGTGAGTATAGAGAGCTTGGTAGGAAGTTGAAAAGAAGGACCTCGAGGGTGGTAATCTCAGGATTGCTACCTGTGCTGCATGCCAGTGAGGGTAGGAATAGGATGCTCTGGAGGATGAACAAGTGGCTGAGGAACTGGTGTAGGGGTCAGGGTTTCAGATTTCAGGATCATTGGGACCTCTTCTGGGGCAGGTGGGACCTGTACAAGAGAGACGGGTTACACTTGAACTACAAGGGGACCAATATCCTTTCAGGGAGGTTTGTTAGTGCTATTGCAGGGGGATGGGAACCAGGGTGCCAGAGCTGACAGTGTGGCTGGGGTGAAAATAAATGATGTTAAAATTTCAAGCAAAGCCGCAAATAGAAAGCTTGTGAGTGGTGGTAAGCTGTGTACATACATCTATTGTTGCTTCTGGACACATCTTCAGTGATGTTCCTGGAATCATCGGGTGTTTCGGGTCTTTCAACATCATACAACCTCCTCCAGGCGACCCAGCCGGGGCTGATCAGACCCCAGCTTGCGTCCAGATGGCTAGCTACTTATGACTCCATGGCTCCCTTCTTTTGAGCCACTGCCATCTTGAGGCCCTCTCTGCCGCATCGGTGGTACTGCGGATGGCTCTCCTCTTCCTCTCTCCCTCGATGCCCAAAATGCTGAAGGCTCTAACTAAAGAACGGGCTACGAATCCCCTACAACCTACCTCCACTGGGAGACACCTCGCTCTCCATCCAGCCTGCTGACTGTTGCTGACCTAAAAATCTTCTGAGGTGTATATATATCAATGTTAGGGGTTTGGAAGGCAGACGAGTTGAGGGCGTGGATTGACACATGGAATTATGACGTTATAGCAATTAGTGAAACTTGGCTACAGGAGGGGCAGGACTGTCAGCTTAATATTCCAGGGTTCCGATGTTTCAGATGTGATAGAGGCAGAGGAATGAAAGGTGGGGGGGGGGTGCGGGTAGCATTGTTTGTCAGGGAAAATGTTACAGCAGGGTTCAGGCAGGACAGATTAGAGGGCTTGTCTACTGAGTCCTTATGGGTGGAGCTGAGAAACAGGAAAGGTATGGCCACATTAGTGGGGTTGTATTATAGACCACCCAATAGTCAGCGAGAATTGGAGGAGCAAATATGCAGAGAGATAGCAGGCAACTGCAGGAAACATAAAGTTGTGGTGGTAGGGGATTTTAATTTCCCACATATTGATTGGGACTCCCATACTGTTAGGTTCCTAGATGGTTTAGATTTTGTAAAATGTGTTCAGGAAAGTTTTCTAAATCAATATATAGAGGTACCAACTAGAGGAGATGCAATATTGGATCTCCTGTTTGGAAATGAGTTAGGACAAGTGACAGAAGTCTGTGTAGGGGAGCACTTTGGTTCCAGTGATCATAACACCATTAGTTTCAACTTGATCATGGACAAGGATAGTTCTGGCCCTAGGGTTGAGGTTCTGAACTGGAAGAAGGCCACATTTGAAGAAATGAGAAAGGATCTGAAAAGCGTGGATTGGGACAGGTTGTTCTCTGGCAAGGATGTGATCGGAAAGTGGGAAGCCTTCAAAGGAGAAATTTTCAGAGTGCAGAGTTTGTATGTTCCTGTCAGGATTAAAGGCAAAGTGAAGAGGAATAAGGAACACATATCAAAGTTGCTGGTGAACGCAGCAGGCCAGGCAGCATCAAGGAATAAGGAACTTGGTTCTCAAGGGATATTGCAACTCTGATAAAGAAGAAGAGAGAGTTGTATGACATGTATAGGAAACAGGGAGTAAATAAGGTGCTTGAGGAGTATAAAAAGTGCAAGAAAATACATAAGAAGGAAATCAGGAGGGCTAAAAGAAGACATGAGGTTGCCTTGGCAGTCAAAGTGAAGGATAATCCGAAGAGCTTTTACAGGTATATTAAGAGTAAAAGGATTGTAAGGGATAAAATTGGTCCTCTTGAAGATCAGAGTGGTCGGCTATGTGCGGAACCAAAAGAAATGGGAGAGATCTTAAATGGGTTTTTTGCATCTGTATTTACTAGGGAAACTGGCATGAAGTCTATGGAATTAAGGGAAACAAGTAGTGAGATCATGGAAACTGTACAGATTGAAAAAGAGGAGGTGCTTGCTATCTTGAGGCAAATTAAAGTGGATAAATCCCCAGGACCTGACAGGGTATTCCCTCGGACCTTGAATGAGACTAGTGTTGAAATTGCAGGGGCCCTGGCAGATATATTTAAAATGTCGGTATCTATGGATGAAATGCCAGAGGATTGGAGAATGGCTCATGTTGTTCCGTTGTTTAAAAAAGGATCGAAAAATAATCCAGGTAATTATAGGCCAGTAAGTTTGACGTCGGTAGTGGGTAAGTTATTGGAGGGAGTACTAAGAGACAGAATCTACAAGCATTTGGATAGACAGGGACTTATTAGGGAGCGTCAACATGGCTTTGTGCGTGGTAGGTCATGTTTGACCAATCTATTGGAGTTTTTTGAGGAGGTTATCAGGAAAGTGGATGAAAGGAAGGCAGTGGATGTTGTCTACATGGACTTCAGTAAGGTTCCGCATGGGAGGTTAGTTAGGAAAATTCAGTCGCTAGGTTTACATGGAGAGGTGGAAATTGGATTAGACATTGGCTCAATGGAAGAAGCCAAAGAGTGGTAGTACAGAATTGCTTCTCAGAGTGGAGGCCTGTGACTAGTGGTGTGCCACAGGGATCAGTGCTGGGTCCATAGTTATTTGTCATCTATATCAATGATCTGGATGATAATGTGGTAAATTGGATCAGCAAATTTGCTGATGATACAAAAAGGAGGTGTAGTGGACAGTGAGGAAGGTTTTCAAAGCTTGCAGAGGGACTTGGGCCAGCTGGAAAAATGGGCTGAAAAATGGCAGATGGAGTTTAAAACAGACAAGTGTGAGGTATTGCACTTTGGAAGGACAAACCAAGGTAGAACATACAGGGTAAATGGTAAGGCACAGAGGAGTGCAGTAGAACAGAGGGATCTGGGAATACAGATACAACAGTCCCTAAAAGTGGCGTCACAGGTAGATAGGGTAGTAAAGAGAGCTTTTGGTACTTTGGTCTTTATTAATCAAAGTATTGAGTATAAGAGTTGGAATGTTATGATAAGGTTGTATAAGGCATTGGTGAGGCCGAATCTCAAGTATTGTGTTCAGTTTTGGTCACCAAATTACGGGAAGGATATTAATAAGGTTGAAAGAGTGCAGAGAAGGTTTACAAGGATGTTGCCAGGACTTGAGAAACTCAGTTACAGAGAAAGGTTGAATAGATTAGGACTTTATTCCCTGGAGCGTAGAAGAATGAGGGGAGATTTGATAGAGGTATATAAAATTATGATGGGTATAGATAGAGTGAATGCAAGCAGGCTTTTTCCACTGAGGCAAGAGGAGAAAAAAACCAGAGGACATAGGTTAAGGGTGAGGGGGGAAATGTTTAAAGGGAACATGGGCGGGGGGGCTTCTTCACACAGAGAGTGGTGGGAGTATGGAATGAGCTGCCAGATGAGGTGGTAAATGCGGGTTCTTTTTTAATATTTCAGAATAAATTGGACAGATACATGGATGGGAGGTATATGGAGGGATATGGTCCATGTGCAGGTCAGTGGGACTAGGCAGAAAATGGTTCGGCACATCCAAGAAGAGCCAAAAGGCCTGATTCAGTGCTGTAGTTTTTCTATGGTTTCTATGGTACATATTGGTATTGACAACTTCAGTAGGAGGAGGGAGGAAGTCCTGAAGAGAGAGCATAGGGAGTTTGGTAGAAAGCTGTAAAGCAGGACCTCCAGGGTAGTAATCTCTGGATTTCTGCCTGTGCCACGCAGCAGTGAGGGTAAGAATAGGATGATTTGACAGATGAATTGGTGCAGGGGGTAATATTTCAGATTTCTAGACATTGGGAAAGGTGTGACCCATACAAAAAGTTCAGGTTACACCTGAACCCAAGGGGAACCAGTTAGGGAGGGTTTAAACTAATTTGGCGGGGGGAGGGGGATTCAAACTGAGTGATAGGGCTGAAGATGGGGCAGTTGATATACAAGGAGATACAGTGCGTAGTGAGACTGTGAGGAAGGACAAACTGGCAGTCAGTGGGATGAACTGAATTGTACCTCGGGATAAAAACCAAGAAGTGTCATGGACACAGGACTGAACATGTTATATTTGAATGCACACTGTATACAGAATAAGGTAGATGATCGTGTAGCACGGTTGGCGAGTGGCAGGTGTAGCGTGGGCATCACTGAGCTGTGGCTGAAAGATCATAGCTGGGAGCTTAAAATCCAAGGATATACAAAAGGACAAAGAGATTGTATCAAAAGAACAGGCAGGTGGGTAGTGGGGGTGGCACTGTTGGTTAAAAATTAAATCACATCCTCAGAAAGAGGTGACATAGTTGCAGAATCCTTGTAGGTAGAGTTAAGAAACTGCAAGGGTAAAAGGAACCTGACAGGAGTTACATACAGACCAACGAAGAGTAGCCAGGATATGGCATATAAATTATAATAGCAGATAGAAAGGCATATAAAAAGGGCAATGTTACAGTTGTCAAGGGGGATTGCTGTATGCAGGTAGTTTGGGAAAATAAGTTTGGTGCTGGATCCCATGAGAAAGAATTTGTAGAATGCCTATGAGATACCTTTCTAAAGCAGCTTGTGGTTTGAGCCCACTAGGGGAAGGCAATTCTGGTTTGGGTGTTGTGTCATAAACCAGATTTGATTCAGAAGCTTAAGGCAAAGGAATCCTTAGGAGGGAGTAATGATAATATGATAGAATTCACTCTGCAGTTTGAGAGGCAGAAGATGAAGTCAGATGTATCAGCATTACAGTGGAGTAAATGGAGTTACAGAGGGATGACAGAGGCACTGTCTAAAATTGATTGGAAGGGGTCACTAGCGGGGTTGACAGCAGAACAGCAATGACTGGAATTTCTGGTGGCAATTCAGAAGGCACAGGATAGAAACATCTCAAAGATGAGGAAGTATTCTAAAGGGAGGATGTTGCAACCATGACTGATAAGGGAAGTCAAAGCTAGCACAAAAGCAAAAGAGGGGGCATATAATAATGCCAAAATTAGTGGAAGTTTAGAGGATTTGGAAGCTTTTAAAAAATCAACAGAAGGCAGCTAAAAAGCCATGAGAAGAGAAAAGATGAAATATGAAGGTAAGTTAGTCAATAATATAAAGAGAATGCCAAAAGTTTTTTCAGACATAGAAAGAGTAAAAGGGAGGCGAGAGGGATTGTTGTACCACTGGAAAATGACGCTGGAGAGGTAGTAATGGGGGACAAAGAAATGGCAGATGAACTTCAGTATTTTGTGTCAGTCTTCACTTAAGAGACACGAGCAGTATGTCAGAAATTTGAAAATGTTGGGGCTGAAGTGATTGTTGTAGCTATAACTAATGAAACGTTCTTGGGAAACAGAAAGGGCTGAGATAGCTAAGTCCAGGGTTCTGAAAGAGGTTGCTGAAGAGATTCTGGAGGCATTCAAACCAATCTTTCAAGAATTACTAGATGCTGGAATGGTTCCAGAGGACTGGAAAGTTGCAAATGTCACCTATTCTTTAAGAAGGAAGGAAGACAGAAGAAAAAAAATTACAGACTAGTTAGTCTGACCTCAGTGGTTGGGATGATGTTGGAATTGATTGTTAAGGATGTGGTTTCTGGTACTTGGAGGTACATGATAAAATAGGCCAAAGTCAGCATGGTTTTCTTAAGGTGAATTCTTGCCTGACAAATCTGTTGGAATTCTTTGAGGAAATAAAAAGCCGGATAGACAAAGGAGAATCGGCGGATGTTGTTTACTTGGATTTTCAGAAGGCTTTTGACAAGGTGCCACTCTTGACTCTGCTTAACAAGATAAGATCCCATGATATTACAGGAAAGGTATTAACATGAATAAAATATTGGCTGACTGGCAGGAAGCAAAGAGTGGAAATAAAAGGGGCCTTTTCTGGTTGGCTGCCAATGACCAGCGGAGTTCCGCAGGGGTCTGTGTTGAAAACGCTTCTTTATATGTTTTAAGTCAGTGATTTGGATGACAGAATTGATGGCTTTGTGGTCAGGTTTGTGGACTATATGAAGATAGTTGGAGGGGCAGGTAGTATTGAGAAAGCAGGAAGGATGCAGAAGGATTTGAACAGATTGGGAGCACGGACAAAGAAGTGGTGGATGGAATATCCTGCAGGGAAGTCTATAGTCATGCACTTTAGTAGAAAAAATAAAAGTGTGGACTATTTTCTAAACAGAGAGAATTTTTTTTTTAAAAATCAGAGGTGCAAAGGGACTTTGGAGCCCTCGTGCAGGGTTCCCTAAAGATTAACTTGCAGGTTGAATCAGTGGTGAGGAAGGCAAATGCATTGTTAGTATTCATTTTAAAAGAACTGTAAGAGCAAGGTTGTAATGCTGAGGCTGTATAGGGCATTGGTCAGACCACACTTGGAGTATGAGCAGTTTTGGGCCCTTGTGTAAGAAAAAATGTGCTAGTGGTGGAGACGGTCCAGAGGAGTTTCATGAGAATTATTCCAGGAAAGAAAAGGGTTAATATATGAGGAAGATTTGATGGCTCTGGTCCTGTACTCATGGGAGTTTAGAAGAATGAGGAGGAATTTCATTTAAACCTATTGAATATTGAAAAGTCTAGTTAGAGTGGATGTGGAAAGGATGTTTCCTGTAGTTGGTGGGTCTAGAACCAGAGGGCACAACCTCAGAATAGAGGGACATCCATTTAGAACAGAGATGAAGAGGAATTTCTTTATCAGAAGGTGGTGAATCTGTGGAATTCATTGCCACATATAGCTGTGGAGTCTGTCATTGGGTATATTTAAAGCCGAAATTGATAGGTTCTTCATTAGTCCGGGTGTCAAAAGTTACAAGAAGAAGTTAGAATGGGGTAGAGAGGGATAATAAATCATGCATGATGGAATGTCGGAACAGACTCGATAGACTGAATTGCCTAATTCTGCCCCTATGACTTATGGTCTTATGGAGTACAAGCCTAGAGGCATCAAACACCTCTCCTGTATTAACCCTTTCAATTCTGGGATCATTCTCATTAACCTCCATACAGACAATGTCTGCCAGCCATCCTTAAGTCTTCCTAATTTCCTCGCCAAAGCAAAGCACAAAATAAAAATCCTGTCATACCAACTTTATAAAGTGCAAGAGAAAAGATAACCAGTGGTACACACACATTCTTCTTGAAGAGTACTGTTATTGCCCACTCACTATGTCAGGAACTATAAAAGGCTGAATTGGCCAAAAGACCACCTTCCTTCTGCCTGACATTTCCAGCATCTTTCATTGACTTTTTGATTTTTCTAAGTCATTTACTTGGACACAGAGGGAGAACGTTTTGAATAACCAAGACTGTTTTAACATACTTGTGGAGAATTAGGAATGTGAAGAATTCATTTCAGTGGAAGTGACTCTGCAGCCCCTGAGACTGCATGTTTGTCCTTCTCTTCATGGCCCCTTGCTTTATTTCTGGTCGTCAAGTCAACAGAACTCTTTAAGTGTGACTTGAAAAATCTGGGGTAGCAATCATTCATAGACTCTTGTTTTTAATTTGCCAATATTAATATTTTTCAGACACAGCACAGGATAGGGAATTGGCTGAGTTCCAGGCTAAGAATGCAGAAATGGATGGGGTTCATTTGTAATTTAATCAACTGTTCCACACTTTTAGTTTGGTTTTGTCACTGTTTATTAACCTGGAAAACTAAATTTGTTTCAAGTCACTTTAGGCTAACTTTAAGACCTGGAGGGGGAGCATAGGAGGGCCACGGAGCTGATTCAGAGAGATAGATAGTGAGTAAAGCCAAGAGAAACAGGAATACATTAAAAGCCACAGATTTTATGATCTTACAGAAGTAGGTGAAAAGCTAAAGAGCCACAAAAAATATAAACCAAATACAGTGCCCTGTAAGGCCCAAGAGATACTTAAAGATTGATCTTATAGAGGTTTTGTGTGCTTAGCTACTTAAAGAGACTTACATACCTTACAGCAAAAGATTATTCAATAGCCAAGAATGTGGTCTGATGGGAGAGGACAATGGGAGACCTGTGTTTAAAGTCATGAGGAACTTAGATACAGTGAACATGAAGTCTTTTTGCCAGGGAAGGAAAACAAAAACGAGAAGGCAGAGAATCAGAATCTTTATCACTGACCTAGATGATGTGGTTCGTTGTTTTGCAGCAGCAGCTCACTGCCAAGACATAAAATTACAATAAATTACAAAGATACATAGTGCAAACAAGGCTGTGTTGGTGAATCATTTAGAAATGTGGTGGTGGAGGAGAAGAAGCTGTCCCCTGAATAACTGTGTATGAGTCTTCGGGCTGGTGTACTAACAAGCAGAAAGCATATCCCAGAGGGTGATGGATGCTGCCTTCTTGAGGCACCACACCTCTTGAAGATGTTGGTAGTGATGATGTTGTGCCTGTGATGAAGCTGGCTGAGTCTAAAACCCTTTACAGCTTTTTGCAATCCTGTGCATTGGAATCTCCGTACCAGGCTGTGATACAAGGTTTAAAGTGAGAGGAGAAAATCTGAAAGGGGCCTGAGGGGCAAGTTGAGGATGGAGAGGATATAGAATGAGCTTCCAGAGGAAGTAGTGGTAATCAGATAAATAATGTAATTGAAAAGATATTTGGATAAGTACATAGTAAGGTAAATTGTCTTTTAAGGTACTCTCGCTCTCTGTTCGTTCCTCATCTGGTAGGGCAAAGTAGTTTAGTGAGAAAGGCTCCGAGGCAGTGTTTTGTACTCTGTGTGGGATGTGGGAAGTCTGGAAGACCTCCAATCTCCCAGATAAACACATCTGCACCAGATGCACCAAGCTGCAGCTCTTGAGAGAATGTACTAAGGAACTGGAGCTGCAGCTCGATGACCTTAGACTCGTGGGAGAACGAGGAGATGATACACAGGAGCTACAGGGAGGTAGTCACTCCCAGGTTGGAGGAGCCAGGTAACTAGATGACTATCAGAAGAAGCAGGGGAAATGCACAGCCAGTGCAGGTTACACCTGTGACCATTCCCCATATTTATTATTAAGTATGCAATTTTAGATACTATTGAGGGGGATGACCTACTGGGGGAGCCACAGTGACCGTGTCTCAGGCACTGAATCTGGTGCCGTGACTCAGAAGAGCAGAGAGGAGAAGAGAACTGCAGTATTGATAGTCAGAGGAACAGAGGTGAGGTTCTGTGGGTACAATAGAGATATGTTGCCTCCCTGGTTACAGGGTCAGAGATGGTTGGGATCAGGTCCATGGCATTCTCAAGGGTGAGGGTGAGCAGCCAGAAGTCTTGGTACAAATTGGCACCACTGACATTAGTAGACAAGGTGGCTGAAGAGAGGATTTACGGAGCTAGGTGGAAAGCTGAGAAACAGGACCTCTGAGGAAGTAATCTCTAGATCGATGCCAGGGCCATGTGTCAGTGAGGGTGAGAATGGGATGATTTGGCAGGTGAATGCATGGCTGAGGAACCAGTGCAGGGGGCAGGAGTTCAGCTTTCTGGATCATTGGGATCTCTTTTGGGGAAAGTACCACCCGTACAAAAGGGACAGGTTACACCTGAACTAGAGGGACCAATATCCTTGGGGTCAGGTTGACTAGAGTTTTTCCAGTGGGCTTAAACTAATTTGGCAGGGGTTGGGATCCAAAGTGATAGTGCTAACTGTTGTATGTTAATGATTTGTATGATAGAATTGATTGCTTTGTTGCAAAGTTTGCAGATGATACAAAGGTAAGTAAAGGGTCAAGTAGTTTTGAGGAAGTAGAGAGGCTACAGAAGGACGTAGGAGAATGGGCAGTTGGAATACAGTGTCAAGAAGAGTATAGTCATGTACTTTGGTAGAAGAAATGAAAGGGTAGACTATTTTCCAAATGGAGAGAAAATACAAAATTCTGCACAAAGGGACTTGAGCCCTTGTGCAAGATTCCTAAAAGTCAATTTGTAGGTTGAGTCTGTGATGAGGAAGGCAAGTGTGATGTCAGCATTCATTTCAAGAGGGCTACAAAATAAAAGCAAGGATGTAATGTTGAGGCTTTATAAAGCACTGTGAGGCATCACTGGGAGTATTGTGAGCAGTTTTGGGCCCCTTGTCTTGGAAAGGATATGCTGAAACTGGACACGTTTGAAAGGAGGTTCACGAAATGATTCCAGGGCTGAACAGCTTGTCATATGAAGAGTGATAGTTCTGGGACTGTATTCACTAGAATTCAGAAGAATGAGGTGTGACCTCATTGAAACCTATCGCATGGTGAAAGGCCTTGATAGAGTGGATGTGGAGAGGATGTTTCCTATGGTGGGAGAATCTAAGACCAGAGGACACAGCCTTAGAATAGCGGGGGACATCCTTTTGGAATGGAGATGAGGAATTTCTTTAGCCAGAGAGTGATGAATCTGTGAATCTGTGGAATTTGTTGCTGTAGGCAGCTGTGGAGGCCAATTTTTTATGTATATTTAAGGCAGATGTTGATAGATTCTTTATTGGCCAGGGCATAAAAGCATACAGTGGGGGGGGGGGGGGTGATGGAGGAGCCAGGAGATTGGGGCTGAGAGGAATAATGGATCAGACATGATGAAATGGCGGAGCAGACTCAATGGGCCAAATGGCCTAATTCTGTTTCTCTGTCTTATGGTCTTATAATGGACCTATGTACATTATCTCACTTTTTTCCCTCTCTTTTTGCACTATTTATTTAAATTAATTTTATATCTAATATATCTTATAATTTATAGCTTTTTTATGTATTGGTTTGTGGTGCTGCCACAAAGCAACAAATTTCACAACAAATACTAGGGATATTAAACCTTATTCTGAAGAAAGGAGAGGCTGCTTGGCTGACAAGAAGGCTATATGGAGACTCATGGAAGATTAAGGACTTTGAGACTTTACAGCAGCGAGACACCAAATGTCTCGTTGCTGTAAAGTCTCAGAAACTTGTCATCACTTTATTCCTCAACTCAGTCACACGCTGGCAAGGCTCAGTAGTCAACAAACATCAAAAACGACCCTGCATTAGAGAGTTGAAGTTAATGAACCACCTTAGTTTAATTCCCACTGAGCAGAGCTTGCAGTATTTTGCTGAATTCACATGTTGGATAACTTACTGACTCTTTCCAATGCAGTTTTTGCTGCTTATTCGACATTATTATGCAGCTTTGTTATTCTGTTGCTAACGAGCCTTTAATTATTTCTTCACAGGCCAAAGTTTCAAGCATTTCACACAAAAATGATTCTGTTATATTTAAAATAGTGATTGTTTCCTTCACCTCCATCGACTTCAGTTTAATTACTGTGCTGTCAGGAGACAAATTGTCTGGCAAGACATCAGATTTGTGTAGTGAATATTCACACTGTTTCGTTGTGAATTTTGTGAAGGGAGTTACTGTGACAATTTGTTTTTTTGGTACTCATTTGAACACTGTGAGATACTTCAATGCCAACCAATTTGTAATTTCTTTGATTGCTGCCAAATGCTGCCTGACATAAAGGTGTTTTTATGATATAGGAACTAGCCTGCTTTAATTAGATTTGAGGCTCCTTTTGGAGAGTCCCAAACAGAGTACTTCATCCCAAAAACACAAGAAATTCTGCAGATGCTGAAAATCTGATCTAAACCAAGTTCCAGCTTGATCTCCAGACAACAGCTATCATTCAGCTCCTAAAATCTTCCACCATAGAACTAGTTGGTCATTTATGTGTTCCTCATCTTGTGTCTGTAGTGGTAAAACTGCCAACTGCGACTATTTTGGAACAAGTAACGTTTGGGATACCTTTTCTAGTCATCTTCCTTGCCCAAGGGTGAGCAGTGCTCGTCTTGAATAGGAAACTTAGTCACCTGGGTGGTGCTAAACCCCTCTGCTATCCCAGGGTTGGAGTTGAATGACCTGAATCCACACGTCACCTACGTGCAGGCCATTGGTTACCCCCACCTGTTGCTTTGTCCCCATTCTCCCCCCCCCCCATCGCCACAGGACTTAGTAAGTTTGAGTAGTGATGAGTTGCACACCAAGGAACTTGTGCATGGTGAATGATTTCAAGATCACTAGAGCCATGTGCGGAGCAGAGTGCTAGATGGATCATCGGCTGCTTAGATCAATACTCTCACTACACATCATCCCATCTGCACCGAAAGAAATCAAAAGTAACCCGACAACCTCTTGATACCGACAAGTTACAGCACCATAAACATTGAGAGCAATTTGCAAACTGTCCCAATGACACACTACCATCCTATAGACCCCAGATGGAAGCGTAGCTCAGATGTGAAATCAATACAAGATGAAATCAGCTAAGTCAGCCCTCGTACCAAAAAGGGAGCTCATCGGGATTGGTTTAACAAAAATAACAAAAATATCACCAGGACGCTGGAAGAAAAGCAAAAGGCATTTCATGGCAGAACGTTTCTTCAATCCTGAAACGCGATCACTTCAAACACCTTTAGAGGTAAACACAGACTGCACTATGCCGAATGCAAACTGAATGGTGGGTGAGAGAAACCGGAGGAAATCCAGTGCTATGCTGACACCAAAGACTTTAAGATATTCATTGGTGCCATCAAAGCCATCTATGGACCACACAAGCCTCATGTCACACCCCTTCTGTCAGTCCTGCTCAGAGAGAAAAAGAGTATTAATGACAGGTGGAGAGAACACTTAAGCAACTTGTTCAACAGGCCTCCTATTGTCGTCCAGGCTGCACTCCATTAGGTCTCCCAGAAACTCACTGCTGACAGCCTCAACCATTCTCCTCCAAAGGTTGAGGTCAAACCATTGCTCACTTAAGTTCTGGAAAAGCCTCTAGGAAGGATAGAACCCCTGCCAGTATCTTCAACTCAATGGGTTCAGTTGCACTCTTCTGGGAAGATGAAGACATGCCCAGTGAACTCAGAGATGCTTTGATCGTACCTCTTTTCAAGAACAAAGGCAGCAGAGCTGACTGATAACTACCACAGCATCTTGCTGCTGTCATTCGCTGGGAAGATCTTAGCCCGTGTCACTCTCAACCACCTAATCATGACCATATCAGAGAAGAACCTGCCTGAGGCACAGTGCGGGTTCCACCCTGGAAGAAGCACCATTGATATGTTGTTTGCTGTCAAGTTCAGGAAAAATATATCGAGCAGAATCTGGATCACTGTCTTCATAGATTTAACTGAGGCCTTTGACACGGTTAACAGAGAAGCGCTTTGGGTAATCTTGTTAAAGTTAGGATACTCATGCAAGTTCATCAATCTTTCTTCTTTCACAATGATGTGACAGGCCTTGTCCTCTCAAATGGGGAGGCCTCAGAACTATTCAATATCCCAAATGGCTTGAAACAAGGGTGTGTGCTGGCCCCATGCTATTCCACCTCCTTTTCACACATTTACTCAACTACACAGTCAAGGACACAGAACACGAGTGTACTTCAGTTCAGACTTGATGGGTTATTGGTTGATCTGCATTGCCTAAAATCCAAATTTTAAGACAGTTAATAGAATCATCCTCAAAGCATTCAATGCAGATGACTGTGCCCTAATGGGCCACAGGGAGTCTGATCTGCAACTGGTTATTGACAGGTTCGTGGAAGGCTCATGTCTGTTCGGCTTCATCATCAATCTGAACAAAACAGAGGCCTTATTTCAACCTGCTTCAGGATCTGCTGCTGTGCCGCTTTCCATCCCCATCGAAGACACAACACTGAGGGTACTAAAAGAATTCAAATATCTTGGCAGTGTCATCTCCAGTGATGGTTCCTTGGATAAAGAAATCAGCTCCAGGATTTGCAAGGCTAGTCAGAGCCTCGACCGCCTATGATCACCTGTGCTAAGCCAGGACAATATCAACTTGTACAAGGCTGTTATCCTTACTAGTCTCCTGTATAGTTGTGAAATGCGGACTGTATACTAAAGGCAACTCAAATTGCTGGAGCACTTCTACTTTTGCAGCCTGAGATCCATTATGGGTATCTACTGGCACAAACCTGGAAGTGTTGAATAGGGCAAAGACAGGGAAGCAGAAACCATGGTAGACCTCAGCCTCAAAAGAGGCGTAAAGACGGTGTGAAAGCCAGCGTTGATTATAGTGGGCTTGCACCCTGGCATCTGGAACATAGGGCATAAGACTGAACTGGTTGCTGCACCTTGGTTAAACTTGCTCAACAACTTAGAAGATAGGCATCACAGGAAGCTGAAGACTACCTGGCAGAAGAAGAAAGCAGCAGCAACAGCTGTGTATAGAATGTGAACAATTCCCTTGTCCCCACTGTGAATGTTTCTGCCATTCAAGAATTGGCCTCTACAGTCACCTCCAAACACAGATAAGATGAGCTACACAAACACAAGCATCATTATCAAAATCAATTGACAAACAACAGCTGGTGGCTAAGGGCTCCAGTCTCCTTTTTCTAGGATGAATTGTGTTTGCGGTTCCACGCCTTCAAAAGTTCCAAGTACAAACGTTTGTAAATTTATTATCAAAGTATGTACATATGTTTATGGCACCATGCACTATCGCGAGATTCATTTTCTTGCAGACATTCACAGTAGAGCAAAGAAATGCGAATGAAAAACTGCACACAAAGACTGGCAAGCCACTAATGTGCAAAATTAGGAAAACTGCAAATACAAAATAAAATGACAAAATATTAATAATAAGTAATACAGTGGATTCTGGTTAACTGGGTCACATCGGGACCAGTACATTTTGACCCAATTAAGTAGCTGCCAAATTCGCCAAAGTTTCATGGAAATAGTTAATAAGGTATAAAAGAAATGCCACCTAACTGAACAACATTATATTTATTTAGAGATACCATCTGGAACAGGCCCTTCTGACCCTTCAAGCTACACTGCCCAGCAAACCACCAAATAAACCCTAGCCTAATTACGAGACACTTTACAATGACCAATTTACCTACTAATTGGTTCAGCTTTGGACTGTCACTTGCGTGATAACAAAAAGAGAAACTACAGGAGTAACTCAGCAGATGAGGCAGCATCTCTAAAAGGGAATGAGAGAACATTAAGATGTTTCATCAGACTAAAGTTCCTGACCCTCAAGGGTTAACTGTTGATCTGAGTATTTTCAGCATTCTGTTTTTATTTCAGATTTCCAGTATCTACACTTTTGTTTTGATTTGGAGTGATTAAGATTGGTTTGACCTTTATAATATTTTTATTATGGTAATATTCCCTAATATGACCAGTGTTACTGACAGCAACTGAATTCCATAGAGGTGTTTGGATTTCCATAATAATCATAACCCTGGTGATTGTTAATAACCTTAACCATATTTTATTTCTTCAGTGCATTCCACAGAGGTGTTTATTGAGCTGCTGCTTCCTCACTGTGTGCAATTCACTTTCCTCTTCTCGCCTAATCACTGCTTCACCTTGCTATGCCTGCACTGTTTCATCTATCCTCTTTGGGGCTGGTTCATCTGAGTTTTAATTTTGAAAAAAAAGTACACATTGAATTGGAAGACATTAAATTGCACAGTCCCAACAAGTTGTCCCTAGCAATGAAAATTTCAACCATTCTTACCCGCATTTGAAGAATTGATTGGAACAGATCAGGTGTTCTGGACACTGCAGATGCTAACATCAGGAGCAACAATCTAGTTTGAAGGAACTTAGTGAGTCAAACAGCATCTGGAATTTTCATTTTGTTTCCCTTCGCAGATGTTGCTTGACCTGCTTGCTTTCTCTAGAAGAATATTTGTTGCTCCTGGTTGAGGTATTCTGCTATGTTGGGAATAACGATAGTTTAAAGCCTTTCACTGAGCAAGAAACAACCTGATTTCCCTTTACCATTACCAACACCAGTGAGAGAAGGTTCAATCACTGCCAAAGGAAATAGGAAAGATGATGAAGCTGCAGTAAACTGGGCTTTAAAAACCTGCAAATTGGAAGAGAAAAGCAAAACCACAAAGCCAAGAAATATCAGCTTCAGGGTCCAAGACAATGCAAGAAGTTGGGATCTCAGTGCAGGGAAGAGGAAGCCCCCAAACATTTAGATATTAGGAAGAATGTACGGGGTTGGATTTTCCTTTGATTGCACTTGGATGAAGTCACAGTGTGAGTAAGCCTCGTCTGATTTTAAATTCTTCAATGCACATCTTTAATTACGTGGTCAGAGGAAATGTTGCTCAGATGTGGAGACAAGAGGCTGTAGAGCTGGAATCTGAAGCAACATTCAGCTGGAGAAACACAGCAGGCTGCGTGGCATTTGGGGGAAGGAAAAGAACTGCTGACATTTCAGATCTTGATGTAAGGTTTTCACTTAAAACATTGACAATACCTTTCCTCCCCAAAATGCCACACAGCTTTCTGAGTTCCTCCAGCAGATTGTTTGTGGCTCTAAATTTAGATCTTAGTTTTCATCTAATTTGTAAGGTAAGGTTGCCATTTTTCCCAGATCCAAGATCCTCTGCATTGTCACATGACCCAATTGCCACCAATCCCCACCTCTGATCAACCTTTTCACATTTTGTTCATTGCTTATGATGAAGCAAGAGAGGTGCCAAGTGGTCAGTCCAAACAATTCCTTACATTTTGGCATCTTACTTACAGTTGGCCAATAATCCAGCTCTGGTTAAAATGTCATTTTTGTCAATTGTGCACTGCGTTGCCATGCAGTTTTGTTTTCAGATGAGCTATTTCAAAAGCATGTAGCCCTATCTGTTAAAAGATGTGACAGTTCACGTAACAACAGGAGGAAGCCATTCTGCCTTTTTTTGCCATTCAGTTGCATCAGATTTAAGAGTCCGATGGCCACCTGAGTCCACAGCAACCATCAGCCATCCATTCACAACTCCACATGAATACCGGACCATCAGCCCAACCATCAACCATCCATTCATAATTCCTCTTCCCCCATTCCCCTAACCATCAACCATGCATTTACAGGCCCTTCAGTCCACTAACTATCAACCATCCATTTATAATTCCACATGAATACCGGACCATCAGCCCAACCATCAGCCATTCATTTATAATTCCACATGAATACTGGACCGTTAGCCCTAACATCAGCCATTCATTAATAATTCCACATGAATACAGGACCATCAGCCCAACCATCAACCATCCATTTACAATTCCACATGAATACAGGACCATCAGCCCAACCCTCAACCATCCATTTATAATTCCACATGAATACAGGCTTGTCAGTCCACTAAGTGCACATTAACCATCAGCCATCCAGCCACTATTCCCCATGAATCATTGTTGTTTTTTCTTCCCATATTCCCATCAACTCCTCTACCCCCCCCCCCCAGATTCTACCCTTCACCCACCTACCGAGGCAATTTACAGTGGTCAGTTAACCAACCCTCACAGACCTCTTTGGGATGCAGGAGGAAGCCTGCACCCTTGAGCACCTGGAGGAAACCCACACAGTCGTGGAGGAAGAAGTGCCAACTTCACCCAGACAGTCTCCGAGGTTGTGATTGAACCCGGTCTCTGGCATTGCAAAACAGCAGCTATACTAGCTGCTAACTTCATTTACCATCTGCCTTGGTAACCTTGCGACACTTAAATTCCCTCATGACCCTCCACCTCTAACGTCAGTTCAACGTTTCTGCTGTGTGAACAACTGTCTGCTGATATCACCCTGGAACTGTCTAGTTTTGATCACTGGTTATACTCATGGTGTAGGCTCCCTATAACCCAACCGGAGGAAATACAAACTTTGTACTTTATATCAAACACTTCAGAGGCCACTTCAGTTAAGCATCTTGCCGTAGGGTCTGGTGTCACATATTGACTAACCAGGTATGAAAGTCAGATTTGTAGTGTACAGCTTTGAAGCAGGCAACCAGATATATGGAAGCACATGACTCCTCACTGGTGCTGGCAATGTGACAATGTAGGCTTTGTTTCTTCTCTTCCTGGTCCATGTTGGAGGGGAGGCTGCGTGGCAGAAACTTTCAATTGCAAAGGCTTTGGTAGAGTTCAGGGAGGGAGAAGTGCACCTTCAGATAGTTTGACATGGGTACTTGGTGAGTACCTGAGACATCAGTGATTCAACACTGAGTTTCCTATTTGTGCCTCAGATCTCCATTTCTCTTTATTGTACTTGCTTGTGATTTCTGCTAACAACCTCCAAACTGCAGTCAGTTTGCTTTTATTCCCTCAATCTTTCACCTTCCAGGATCCTCTCTCACTCTCCGAGCTCTCTCATGTTTTCTATTTATCTCACACATCTTTGTCTATTACATCTGCCTTACACGTACCTACACATTGCCTTCCTCCCACTCTCACCTTTATTTCACAATATCCCTCCCTCACTCCCACACCAGCCCCTTTCCTCTACTTCCCATTTACCCTTGCTTCCCCTCCCCCTTCCTCACTCCTTCCTCCTTCCCTTTCCCCTCACCCCTCGATCCCTCCCCCTCTGTCCCCCTCCGTCTCCCCCCCATCTCCAGCTCCCCTCTCCGCCTCCCCCCTTCATCTCCCCCCATCTACCTCCTCTCCCCCCTCTCACCCCTCCCCCTATCTACCTCCTCTCCCCCCTCTCACCCCTCCCCCTCTCCCCCCTCTCCACCCCTCCCCCCTCTCCACCCCTCCCCCTCTCCCCCCTCCCCCTCTCCCCTCTCTCCCCCCACCTCTCTCTCTTGCCCCTCTCATCCTTCTCAGCTCTCTCTCCCCTCACCCTCTCCCCTTCTCCTTCTCCCTCTTCCCCTCCCCTCTCCTCCTACCTAGCTCACCCTAACACCCTCCTCCTTACCCCCTCCCCTTCCACCTAATCCCCATCCCCTACCCCCTTCCCACTCCCACCTACCCCCTCCCTTCCCCCTACAACTCCGAACTCCACCCCATCCTCCCTCTTCCCATCTCTTCCGCTCTTCCCCCCTCCCTCTCCCTCCACCTCTCCATCCACCTCTCCCCCCTCTCCCCCCTCTCCCCCCTCTCCCCCTCTCTCCCCTCTCCCCCTCTCCCCCCTCTCTCCCCTCTCCCCTCTCCCCCCCTCCCCCCTCTCCCCCTCTTCCCCCCTCTCTCCCCTCTCCTCCCTCTCCCTCTACCTCTCCCCTCTCCTCTCCTCCTACCTAGCTCACCTTAACACCCTGCCCCTTACCCCCTCCCCTGCCAACTAACCCCGTCCCTCTCCCACCTACCCCCTCCCCTCCCCCCACAACTCCTACCTCCTCCCCGTCCTCCCTCTCCCTGTCTCTTCCACTGACTCCCCTCCCCCTTCTGCCGTCTCCCCATTTCTTCCCCTTCTCTCCCTCTCTTCTCACTCTCTCCCATTCTCCACCCTTCTCACCCTCACCATCCCTCCATCCCCTTCCTTCCCTCACCCTCTGGCTCTCTTTCTCTCTCTCACTCTCTCCCAGACGCTCTCTGCACCCTTCCTTCACCCCCACTTTCTCTCATTCTTCCCCCCTCGTTCCCAAGGGTGAATGAGCTTCTGAGACCCTTTGAAGAGGACCTTCCTTTTCTTGTTGCATTTAGGGCAAAGTGCCCCCTGCAGCCAACCTCTGGGACCACATTGAGCCTTCCATCTGCTTCACCACCTCCAGGTACTGTTTATCTTTCACTTCTGTTATCAACTAGTCTTGTTTTAAAACAAACGCACCTTGAACCACTAGTGTCCATGGTATTCCTGCAGTGCTATGTATTCAGTGACTTAGCCATAGCAACAATAAAAGACTTGGTGTATATTTCCAAGTTGAGACAGTCCGTGATCTGTATAAGCTGCAGAGGGTGATATTCCCTTGCATCTGCTACACTTGTCCTAGCATGGATTTTCATGTTGGAATAACCTAGGCACGTAACAGCAATGCAATCTGTGGACAGTGCACATTGCAGTCATGATGTGCTAGTGTTAAATGGACTGAATGATTAGGTGGTGTGAGTCTATGAGAGTCCAGGTCCAAGGACAGGAGTTGGGGGCCCAGAGGTGGCCTATCCTGGAGTCGGAGGTATGTCTGTGTCTGTGAGTGGATGGGTGGGTGAGGGGTGGATGTTGTTATTTTGTCTGGTTAAAAAAGATTAGGTTAGCTTTATTTGTCACACATACTTCAAAACATGCAGTAAAGTATGTTGTTTGTGTCAAGTCAAATCATACCAACATAGCATAGCCACAACTCGCTAACCCTAAGCCGTACGTCTTTTGGAATGTGGGAGGAAACTAGGCACACAGAGGAAGCCGCGCAGTCACAAGGAGAATGTACAAACTGCTGCCACCAAGCATTGTTGGTATCAGAGTATGTGGCAACACTTGCAGACTGCCCCCAGCATATCCTTGGGTTAACACCAATGACACCTTTCACTGTGTGTTTCGATGTATGTCTGATAAATTAATGAACTTGAATCTGGTGGAGGGGCGTCACTCAAGCTTACTGTTTTGTCCTGAGTGGTGTCAAGCTTCAGTCGTTGGAGCTAAGCTCACCCTGGCAAAATGAGAATAGTCCATCGTGTTTCCGTGCCCTGTAGAAATAGAGTGTCAGAAGGTGAATGACTCAGTATCATCTGACCCACACATAGCTGGTCCAGTTAACTTTCTGATCAATGGTGATCCCAGGATAATGGTCGGGTTTTCGGGATTGCTAGTGGCACTGAATAAGTTGATCCATCTCTCTTGCTGGAGGTGGTTATTACTTGACATATGAGGCATGATTTTCAGCAATGCAATCACTCAAGTCAAGTTTGATGTTCTCCTAAAGGGTTGTCTGTCAGTGGTTCTAACTATAGAGGCTGATCCAGGATCCACATATTGTGAAGGGCTTCCAGACCTCACAATACTGTTCCTTTGCCAGTGGCATGACTCATCAACCCTTATCTAAATATTAAATACAAGAGATTCTGCAGATGCTCAGAATCTTGAGCAGCACACACAAGAAGCTGGAGCAAGTCGGGCAGCATCTTGTGGCCTCTTTGTTGGTCGGGGTTGGCCAATGATGTTCCATCTCAGCTGTCTGCATGATATGCAAGCCAAGGCAGTTTTACATGTAAAGCAAGCTGTTGCCCATGTAACAGGCTCCCTTCTCCATGCAGCTGATGAATCTAAAGGAACAGATGAAACCTATACAGTTTGGGACCAGTGGCATGGCAGGAGCTGCCAGTCAGCGTTGAGCTCAGTGTAGGACTGCCTTGGGGACTGCAGCTCTGGATTTTTCCTCATGGTATATTCCTGAAGCCTTCCCCATGAGAGGGTATAACCACAAAGCAGCGGAGGTTTGAGATCAGAGTTTACCCTCTCCTGGATAAGCTACTAACCATGGCTTTCAAGTCCCATCTGCCCAGAGTGACTGGTAACCTTTGCCTCTTCTGTCAGTAGAAACAGTTCCACTAGGCTTAGTAGCTAAACCACACATGAAGGCCAGGAGCTGGACTTGGTTGTCAGAAGCTATTTGAGACGCATGCCATTGAGAGCATTTAATTGGTAACGGGAGCTTATCTCCACTATAATCCCCTGGCTATAGTAATCTTAAGGAACCAGCCAGCATCTATGAGTCTACACCTTTCACCCCTTCATCTCAGCTGGCCATTACCTCCCTGTGGTTCCCCTCCTCCTTCCCTTTCTCCCATAGTCCACTCTTTTTTCCTATCAGATTCCTTCTTCAGCTATCACCTTCCAGTTTCTCTCTTCATCCCCTGCCCCCCGACCCACCTTCCCCCTCACCTGGTCTCATCTATCACCTGCCAGCTTGTACTCCTCCCATTCCCTCACCTTCTAGCATGTGCCCCTCCTCCTTTCCAGTAGTAATGAAGGGTCTCGATCTAAAACATTGAATGTTTACTCTCCACCATAGATGCTGCCTGACCTGCTGAGTTTCCTCAGCATTTTGTGTGCGTTGCTCATATCTGAATGTTGTCCAGGTGTTTCCACGTGCTTCAGTTGCTGTGAGTTCACAAGAGGGATTGAGCATTGTGCAGGTGGAAGGGGACTCATTGATGAAGCAGCTGAAGGTGTTTGGACCTCAGACACTGCCTGAAGCAGTTTGGAGGTGATGTCCTCTTAGACTTTGACCTCCATCAGTCACAACCTGTTCAATCTTACTCTCTCCCAGTATGGATCTAGGTGTTCCTGTTCCCCCCCCCCCCTCCCCTATTATCAAATAATGAATTCTGCACTATTTCTTCATTTTGTGATTTCTGGTATTGTTATGACTTTCAGTATACTGCCACAAAACAACACACTTCACAAGATTTAAGAGTGGTAATCATCCTGACTCTAATCCTGATCAGAATCAGATTTATTATCACTGACTGGTGATGTGAAATTTGTTGCATGGTAGCACTACAGTGCTATGAGATACAATTACTATAAATCACAAAAATAAATAGTGCCAAAAGAAAGTAATAAAGAGCTGATGTTCATGGATCTTTCAGAAATCTGATGGCAGAGGGGAAGAAGCTGTTCTCAATTATTGAATGTGGATCTTGAGGCTTCTGTACCTCCTTCCCAGTGGCATAGAGAAGTACAGCACATAAACAGGCACTTCAGCATGTCTAGTCCACGTCAGAACCACTTAAAATACCTACTCCAATTGACTTTCACCGGGACCTCAGCCCTCCATACTCCTACCACCTATGTACCTATCTAAACTACTCTTAAACGTGGAATTTCAACTAGCATGCATCACCTGTGCTGGCAGCTCATTCCACACTCTCATGACCCTCTGAGTGAAGAAATTTCCCCTTATACTTTTCACCTTTGACTCTTAACCCATGACCTCTGGGTGTAGTCCCAACCAACCTCGGTGTAAATGCAAACAGGTTTTTCCCACTATCTATACCCTTCATAATTTTGTATACTGCTATCAAATCTCCTCTCAATCTTCTGCGTTCTAAGGAATACAGTCCTAACCTATTCAATCTTTCCTTATAACTCAGGTCCTCCAGGCCCGGCAACATCCTTGTAAATTTTCTCAGCACTCTTTCAACTTTGTTTACATCTTTCCTGTAGGTAGGTGACCAAAACTGTACATGATACTCCAAATTAGGCCTCACCAACGTCTTATACAACTTCAACATAACATCCCACCCGTCTCCTGTACTCAGTACACTGATTTACGAAAGCTAATGTGCCAGAAGCTTTCTTTATCACCTTGTCTACCTGTGAAACCACTTTGCATGAATTGTGGACCTGCATGTCCCAGATGGTGAGAGCCCCTTCTTGAGGCACTGCCTGTTACGTTTGTAGAATTAGTAGGAGAGAAAACGGACAAGCTGAAAAGGGAATTCAAGACTACTTTTTTTCTGTATTACACTCACTTACTGTTTGTTCATTGATTCCTGGGATGGCAGGACTTTCATATGATGAAAGACTGAATCGACTAGGGTTATACTCTCTGGAATTTAGAAGATTGAGGGGGGATCTTATTGAAACGTATAAAATCCTAAAGGGATTGGGCTGGCTAGATGCAGGAAGATTGTTCCCGATGTTGGGGAAGTCCAGAACGAGGGGTCACAGTTTGAGGATAAAGGGGAAGCCTTTTAGGACCAAGATTAGGAAAAACTTCTTCACACAGAGAGTGGTGAATCTGTGGAATTCTCTGCCACAGGAAACAGTTGAGGCCAGTTCATTGGCTATATTTAAGAGGGAGTTAGATATGGTCCTGTGGCTAAAGGGATCAGGGGGTATGGAGGGAAGGAAGGCTGGTACAGGGTTCTGAGTTGGATGATCAGCCATGATCATACTGAATGGCGATGCAGGCTCGAAGGGCTGAATGGCCTACTCCTGCACCTATTTTCTATGTTTCTATATTGTGCATCTGCAAGTATCCTGTCCTTAGATGATATCTAGCACACATATAATGCACTCCATATGTCTGCCATGTTCTGCTTTTAATTTTGATCTGGATCATCTGATTTTTCCCCGAGCAGGTGATTTGCAAACAGCTTGCAGTCAACTAGTACATCCCTCAGCAGTGAATCCTTACCTCACTTCTAGGATCTGCTTGTTATTTGACTCCTCAGAGCTGTGTCCTTTAAATGGGACAGGCCAACTGAACAACTGCAACTCACAGGCCCATGCAGGTCCATGTGCAATGCTGCAGACAATTCCCTTTTGATTCTGACATGAACAATATCAGTAAGATGGAAAGGGAGCAGAGAAAATTTACAAGGATATAGCTGGAATTTGAGGACCTGAGTTATAGGGAAATATTGAATAGGTTAGGACTTTGTTCCCTAGAGCATAGGAGAATGAGAGGTGATTTGATAAAGGTATACAAAATGATGAGGGGTAAATGTAATCAGGCTTTGTTTCTCCACTGAGGTTGGGTGAGATTAGAATGTGAGGTCATGTGTTAAGGGTGAAAGGTGAAATGTCTTAAGGGAACATAAGGGGAACTTTGTCATTCAGAGGGTGATGAGAATGTGGAACGAGTTGCCAGCACCAGTAGTGGATGCGGGTTCAATTTTAACAGTTGAGAAGAATTTGGGTAGAAACGTGGAAGAGAGGGATATGGAGGCCTATGGTCCAGGGGCAGGTAGATGAGACTAAGCAGAATAATAGTTCAGCATGGACTAGATGGGCTGAAGGGCCTGTTTTTGTGCTGTAACAGCCACCCCAGATGTAACCAGCCCTGTTCTATGGAATCTCACTGCAGGGAAGCACTGAACTCTTTACACATTTCTTTGTTCTGCTGCAACTGGCCACAATTGCAGCTGGTGGCAATCTATTCAGAAGTGACAAAATTACTAAAATAACTGAGAATTTATTGGTGCGGGACATCCGCTGTTGGACAGTGGGGCAGGTTTGTAGAATGGTGTTCTTGGCTTTTAAGGATAAGTTTGCCTATAAGGGCTGTAAATATACAGTAGGTGGTGAGAAATTGGAGAGTCTGACACCAGGGACACATATTGAAGGAATTTGACCACAAGGGCGAGCAGGGGACAAGCAGATTGTTGTGATCTGGGAGATGCTGCCTGGAAGCAGATGCCGTGTCAGCTTTTGGAAAGAATTCGAGTAAAAACTCAAAGGTTGGTTGGGTAAGAGCAAATGAGATACTTCAATCCGAGGTGAGCCGGATGTATATTGGACCAGTTGGCTTCCACGGTCCTTGGATGTGTGGTTAGCTAATATAGATTAAAAATGCATACTAATAATGACTTTTGTTTTCTTAACTAGAAGCAAGATCTAAAACATTGACAGAATCTGCCCTTTTCAGTGATAGAGCGGGACTTGCAGACACCAATAGAACTCTACAGCTGAGACAGGAAGAGACTGCCACCATCAAAAAGACAGCATATCACTTACCAAAGGTAAACTGTCACTATATCACACCTTAGCCTTCATTTGACTCTTTGGTTCAAAAATTCTGTTCTGTAATACCACACCTCCAAATAAAAGCATAAGAAATAGCAGCAAGGGTAAGCAGTTGGGATCTTCTCTACTCTTTATTTAGAATACGGCTAATCTTCCACCCACACGCTACTGTTTATTAATATCCTCATATCCCTCGATCCACTTCATGTATTGATCTTTGATTTGAATGAACAATGACCGAACCTCCATAGCCCTCCAAATGTCATCAAGGATCGACTTTATTCACCCTGTGTATTTACATGTGTCAGGAATTTGCCATGGTGTGTTGGTCAAGATGTGAAATGCAACAAAAAAACAATGTTCAATAATTATAAAGAATTATATAAAAAATAAAATTAGAGGTTAAAGTATGGATATGCAATGAAATGTGCATAAATACATAAATATCAACAGGAATTTACAATGTAAACAGCATAATAAAAAGTACGTAGATGAAAGTGTTTTACTATGTTCATCACCATCTGAATGAAACATCTCATTTCAGTCCTACCTTTTATTCTGAGGCTCTGCTCCAGCTCTTAACATCCTCTACTTGGAAAAACCTCCTTCCTGTATCCCATCTCTCAAACCCTTGAGTTTTGTATGTTTCATTGTGACATCCCCTCAGTTTTTTGAACTCTAGGGACTATAGTCTCAGTCTATTTAGCACAGTGGTACTACTGGTGGAGCTGATATCTTGGAGCTCCAGTGACCCCAATTCACTTGTGACCTTGGATGCTATCAGTGTGGAATTTATCCATCCTCCCTGTGACCACCACATTCTAAACGACGTACAGTTAAGGTCAGTGAGTTGTGGACATGCTATGTTGGTGCTGGAAGCGTGGCAACTCATACAAGCTGACCAGCACAATCCTCACTGATTTGATTTTAATAGGTTTCAATAGGTGCATTTAATGTCTGAGAAATGTATACAATATACATCCTGAAATTCTTTTTCTTCACAAACATCCACGAAAGCAGAGGGGTGCCCCAAAGAATGAATGGTAGTTAAATGTTAGAACCTCAAAGCCCCCCCACATCTCTCCCCTCCCATGCACAAGCAGCAGCAAAGCAACGACCCCCCTCTCCCACCAGCAAAAAAAGCATTGGCTCCCCCCACCAAGCTCTCAAATGTGCAGCAAAGACACAGACTTGCAGTACCCTAAAGACTACTCGTTCACCCGGTAATTCAACATACCACAGGCTCTCTCTCTCTCTCCTTAATACGGGGAAAAGAGCATTTTAGATCATGAGAATGCTCAGTCCTTTTTTATTGTCATTTAGAAATGCATACATGCATTAAGAAATGATACAATGTTTCTCCGGAGTGATATCACCGAAAACAGGACAAACCAAACCATTTCACTGTATATTTCAATGTACATATGACAAATAAAGCTAATCTTTAATCTATCCTAAAACCCACATGTCACTGGGATGTGGAAGGATAGCAGAGAACAAGTAAAGAAAACCTGCAAACTCCACACGGACAGCACCAAAGATCACTGAAGCTGTGATGCAGTAGCTCCACCATCTACACCACTGTGCCACCCTGAACAGCCACTGTAACACTTGTTCTGGGGCTCGGCTGTTGTTAACTTACTCTGTGTTCATTTCTCTGTAGGTAGCTGACACCTTCCTCGACACAGCCCCCTGTAAACAACCCTATACTTGCATCTACCTGGATGCTGGTGCAGTTATCTTTGCGAATGGTCCAGATGGTTATGAGGAAGTGAGTATGGGAGTTGAGTGGAGCCGGGTAAGTACACCATCAGTTCACCAAAATGCTGGATAGTGCAATGAATAAACAGACCTGGTGACCCAATGCTTATGGCCGTAAACTCATAAACTCATCCCATTAGAACAGAGATGAGGAAGAATTTCTTTAGCCAGAGGGTGGTGAATCTCTGGAGGCCAAGTCATTGGGTTTATTTAAAGTGGAGGTTGAGAGGTTATTGACTACTAAGGTCATCAAAGGTTACAGGCAGAAACAGGTGCATGGGGTTGAGAGGGAGAATAAATCAGCTATATTGAATGATGGGCCGAGTAGCCTAATTCTGCTCCTTCGCCTTATGGGATGGTCTTATGGGTTGTGGAGAGGAGTTGAAGTGTAGGTAGGGAACAGTGGAAATATGACAGATTGTTATAGAGTCAAACAGCACTGGAAAAGGTTGTTTGGCCCAGCTTGTCCATGCTGACCAAAGTGCCAAGTTAGTCCCATATTCTAAACCTTTCCTTATCCACGCACCTGTCCACATGTCTGGCCCACTTGTTCATGCTGACCAATCTGCCAAGTTAGTCCTATATTCTAAGCCTTTCCCTATCCATGTAACCATTCACCCATCCAAATGTCAATGAATATTTTTAGTTCTGCATGATGGATGCAGAACAAGTGAGCAATTCAGTTGTGCAGGATACAATAATGCTATCTTTGAGAAGATAAGGGAAGCAAAAAGAATACTGATGGCACAGTGGTGTAGCAGTTCGCTTTACGCTATTACAGTGCCAGCTGTAAGATCAGGGTTCAATTCTTGCCTCTGTCTATGAGGAGTTTGTACATTGTGACCATGTGGGTTTCCTCCATGTGCTCTGGTTTCCTCCCACATTCCAAAGACATGTAGGTTCGGTTTAATGAGTTTTTGGCATGTTGTGGTGGCAATTCTTGCATGGCTACCCAGCTATATCCTCGCTAATTTGACTTGACACAAATGGTACATTTCACTGTGGGGTCCAATGTGTATGTGACAAATAAAGCTAATCTAGATGAAGTTACAGGGTAAATCAAAATCATCAAAGAAGCCTTGATGAAATTTCTGTCCAGGGAGGAACCTGAAAGACCTGCAGGTTTATCTGTCCCCATAGATGGTATGTTAGATGTTCCACATGTGGGAGTAAGTTTGATTTGGGACAAAACGTTAACTTTAAAGACTTTTTGATAGGAAATATATACTGTCCACAAAACCAAGCTCTTTGCAGAAGCCTCAGCCATGGGGGAAAAGTGGAGACTGGAGAGCAGAATGTGATTTGAGTTCAGAAGTACATACAGTGGCATGCAAAAGTTTGGGCACCCCTGGTCAAAATTTCTGTTACTGTGAATAGCTAAACGAGTAAAAGATGACCTGATTTCCAAAAGGCATAAAGTTAAAGATGACACATTTCTTTAATATTTTAAGCAAGATTACTTTTTTATTTCCATCTTTTACAGTTTCAAAATAAGAAAAAAGGAAAAGGGCCTGAAGCAAAAGTTTGGGCACCCTGCATGGTCAGTACTTAGTAACACCCCCTTTGGCAAGTATCACAGCTTGTAAACACTTTCTGTAGCCAGCTAAGAGTCTTTCAATTCTTGTTTGGGGGATTTTCACCCATTCTTCCTTGCAAAAGGCTTCTAGTTCTATGAGATTCTTGGGCTGTCTTCCATGCACTGCTCTTTTAAGGTCTATCCACAGATTTTCGATGATGTTTAGGTCGGGGGGCTGTGAGGGCCATGGCAAAACCTTCAGCTTGCGCCTCTTGAGGTAGTCCGTTGTGGATTTTGAGGTGTGCTTAGGATCATTATCCTGTTGTAGAAGCCGTCCTCTTTTCATCTTCGGCTTTTTTTACAGACACTGTGATGTTTGCTTCCAGAATTTGCTGGTATTTAATTGAAATCATTCTTCCCTCTACCAGTGAAATGTTCCCCGTGTCACTGGCTGCAACACAAGCCCAAAGCATGATCGATCCACCCCGTGCTTAACAATTGGAGAGGTGTTCTCTTCATGAAATTCTGCACCCTTTTTTCTCCAAATATATCTTTGCTCATTGCGACCTAAAAGTTCTATTTCAACTTCATCAGTCCACAGGACTTGTTTCTAAAATGCATCAGGCTTGTTTAGATCTTCCTTTGCAAACTTCTGACACTGAATTTTGTGGTGAGGACGCAGGAAAGTTTTTCTTCTAATGACTCTTCCATGAAGGTCATGTTTGTGCAGGTGTCACTGCACAGTAGGACAGTGCACCACCACTCCAGAGTCTGCTAAATCTTCCTGAAGGTATTTTGCAGTCAAACAGGGGTTTTGATTTACCTTTCTAGCAATCCTATAAGCAGTTCTCTCAGAAAGTTTTCTTGGTCTTCCAGACTTCAACTTGACCTCCACCGTTCCTGTTAACTGCCATTTCTTAATCACATTACGAACTGAGGAAATGGCTGCCTGAAAACGCTTTGCTATCTTCTTATAGCCTTCTGCTTTGTGGGCATCATTTATTTTAATTTTCAGAGTGCTAGGCAGCTGCTTAGAGGAGCCCATGGCTGCTGTTTGTTGGGACAAGGTTTGAGTAGTCAGGGTATTTATAAAGCTTTGAAATTTGCATCACCTGGCCGTTCCTAACAATGACTGTGAACAAGCCATAGCTCTAACAAGCTAATTAAGGTCTGAGACCTTGGTAAAAGTTATCTGAGAGCTCAAATCTCTTGGGGTGCCTAAACTTTTGCAAGGTGCTCCTTTGCTTTTTTTTCACTCTAAAAATGTACAAAACAAAAATAATACACTAATCTTACTTAAGATGTTGAAAAGAATGTTTCATCTTTAACTTTATGACTTTTGGAGATCAGTTCATCATCTACTCACTTAACTATTCACAGTAACAGAAATTTTGACCAGGGGTGCCCAAAGTTTTGCATGCTATGAGTGTGGGCAGCACAGATGAAACATTGGAAGCAGCAATGGAAATTTTCCTGCATGTGAAAGAGTGGAGAGTGGAAATAGGGAACATAAGTTGTTACTTGTGCATGCTGCTCCACACCAGTCCTTATTCCTATCCCTGTTCCCACTGATCTCACTACAGTGCACATTTACCAACTTCTACTTTACTCCTCCTTTATCCATGCCAGCATTTACTGCCCATTCATATTGTCTCCAGAACTGCAAAAGCACTAAAGAGTCAATCACTTTGCATCTGGAGTCACAGAGGACCCATTGGATAAAATTTGTGGGTCTCCTTCCCTGGGAAATGATAGTAGTGAACCTAGTGTGTTTTTCTGATTGGGCAGAAACATAGCCTAGTGGTTAGCACAATCGCTTTACAAGCCAGCAATCACTGATCTAGGTTTGATTCCCGCCACGGTTCTGTAAGGAGTTTGTATGTTCTCCTCGTGACGGTGTGAGTTTTCCCTGGGTGCTCCAGTTTCCTGCCACGTTTCAAAGACATACCATTAGGATTAGTTAGTTGTGGACATGCTATGTTGGTATTGGAAGCATAGTGACTCTTGTGACTACCAGCCTAATTTTCATTGATTTGCTGCAAACAACACACTTCACTGTATGTTTCGAGGTACGTGTGACAAGTTAAGTTGATGCTTAATCCTCACCTGATTTTTGTACTTTTGTACTAACCATATACTCACACTAAACTTTTGGTTTATTTAATCCCTTAATTTAAATACCTTTAACAGCCAAGATGGGATTTAAATTCCTATCTCTTTATTATTATTCTGGACTCTGACTGCTAGTCCAGCAATTTAACAACTATGCAACCATTTATCTGGCAGGAAAGCCAAATAAGAAGAAAGTTAGAAGGCAAGTTACTGACTAGAGGGAAGATCAGGACTGAGAGAGAAGTGAATAATCAGAAAAAGCACCTTGGTGTTTATGAATACATTCAGTGAGAGGAATAGAATATAAAGCAAGGATATAATATTGAAGCTTTGGTCAGACTGCACTTGGAAAATAGTGAGCAGTTTTGTGATGGCTTTGGAGACGATCCAGAGGAGGGTCACAAGAATGATCCCAGGAAAGAAAGGGTTAATGTATGAGGAGCATTTGATGGCTTTGGAGTTTGGAAGAATAAAGGGAGATCACATTGAAACCTATGGAATATAGGTAGAAGTGGAGAGGTTATTTCCTGTAGTGGAGGAGTCTCAGATCAGAGGGCACAGGCTCAGAATAGAAGGTTGTCTCTTTGGAACAGAATTGAAGAGGAATTTCTTCAGCCAAATAGCTGTAGACGCCAAGTCATTGAGTATATTTGATATTCGGATGTTGATAGATTCTTGATAAGTCAGTGTGTGAAAGGTTGCGGGGAGAAGTCAGGAGAATGGGGAGGGAATAATAAATCAGCCATGATAAAATGATGGGCCGAATGGCCTAATTCTGCTCCTATATCTTATGGTCTAAACTTAACATGTTGTTTAGCTTTCTTTTAAAAATGAGAGTTACATGCTGCAATGGGTTTGCAAGGGAAAGAAGCAGGTAATTGTTGTAGTTCCCCATAGGTGAAAATTCCCTATGCCTCCAGAAAGTTTAAAATTCTTGAAGGCAATGTTCACTTTGGGCATTGCTGATAAACAAATGGTCTGCAGTTACAGATTAGTAGCTTGCAGGCAGGTGTGAGATACAATATGAGGCTGCTCCACAGACAGTCTCCATTAGAATTCAATATTCTTCACCCCTGAATGGGTAACTCACCAGTTTCTGTGGGCATGACTCCATGATATAAAACTGTATATAGGTGACAACAATGGGCCTAACACCACATGTTGACATTACTACTGTTTCACTCTTAAACGTTAAACCATTCAGGTGTTAGAGAGGCTATGCTATAGGGCCCAGCTTCAGTATCCAATGGTGGGACATCCCAGTCTCTGCTCCCTCCCCACAGGGGTTCTGCATCAAGCTTCAGTGCAACCCTCAACCTGTCCTCCTTCCTGCATTCCAGAATGTGTCTGTCGAGAGCATTAGCTTTTAGACATCTCCTTCCACTGGAAGATCATCAAGTTCCTTAATGGCTCTTGTTAGATGTGTACAAGGTGATAAGAGGTATAGATAGAGTGGACAGCCATTGACTTTTTGCCCAGGGTGGAAATGGCTAATATGAGGTGGTATATGTTTAAGGTGACTGGAGGAAAGAATAGTGGGATGTCAGAGGTAGATTTTTTACACAGAGAGTGACGGGTGTGTGGAATGGTGGCAGAGGTGGATACATTTAAGAGACTCTTAGGTAGGAACACGGATGTAAAGAAAATGGATGCTATGTCAGAGGGAAGAGATAGATCGATTGGAACAGGTTGGTACAACATCATGGGACAAAAGGCCTGTGCTGTGCCATAATGTTCCACGTATGTTCCACATTCCTAATTCAGGACTAATTGATCAATCACATTGATTAACACACCATATTGATATAGAGGACTGAAATGCAAAACAGTTTTACTCTAATCAGATGTTGTATGTGTCCTGAGACTGTTTGGTAGGAAAAGGAAGAGGGACTGTCACTGTGCACCTAACTATTCTATATGAAATGTCTGATGTAATGGGTTAGAGGAGCTATGCTGTGGTCCAGTAGCTGCAGGAAGGTCAGAGGCTGAATACAGTCAAATATCCATGGGAGACTTCAGTTAACTGATGGGGGCAACTATTGCCCAACTTTGTCTCACTTACTGTACTCTTGTAAGTCAGAGTGGTAGAATATTAACAAAGACTCGACATTTAACATGAGCTCTGCTTGAACTGCTAGACTGACCACAAAGTGGACACTGTTAATCTAATGTTCCAGTCTTTCTCCGGCTGCATTAACCCATCTCTTCTCTTTTTTTTCAGTCTCTTCGTTGCAGAAACCATCCTGATACTAACACCAGCCCCTCAAATGAAGACTATGTAGCATGTTTCTCTTTTCATTCTCTGCTCGTGACTAATAGTCTCTTGTTGTGATGTGGTATGGTGGGGAAAGGTTGAATATCAAATTTTGTGCCTCTTCTGTTTGGATACTGATGTGAGTCCTACTGCCAGTGACTGAGCGAGGATAAAGCATACCTAAAAACTACAGTGGGCCAGTGTAGCCACTTCCCTCTGACTGAGGATATAATGAATAAATTGCTGGATATTTCTTTGAGAAACCATGTAGCAAGCAGCTCGTTAACCCTCAGTCATATGCATCAGGTTTCAACTGTTTTGACTTCTAATTTATTAACCAAATAAGTTTGTAACACCTTGGGAATATGATTCAATGACAGAAGCTATTAACTTGTTTACAGCCTAGGTGCAGCCTTTCCTTGAAGGATTTGTATGCTTTCAGTAACAAAATATTTTGTTTCAGTTAATCTGTTTTTGCTTGAGGTTGTGTTGCTTAACACATTGCAAATCCCAGCTCTTTTAAAGTTGTACAATTTTCTCCTCTATTGCAGGACACCCTTGGCAGTTTGAAACGCAGTGGCTCCTTCACCAAACTACGCGACTCCATCCGGAGAAGCAGTGAGAAACTTGTCCGAAAGCTAAAAGGTGTCACGGCACAGGATGCACGGCCAAAAATGCTCGGGTACAGAGCGCACCGGTGCCGGGTGACTTGGGAGGGTCTCTCTCACCTGCAACCCATAGACTCTGAACTCCTCATGCTAAAGCCCCCCTTCTTTCCCATTCACTTCCAAGCCGAATGACCTCTTGTGTCTCTGCTCCATCACTGCTGGCTAAAGTCTTTTATGTCCCACAATTGCTAATCATTCCTTCAGCTTTCTGGGTGACAACCCCCTTAAGTTCACGTCTGGTGGGCCCTAGATCTTTGCACATCCACACAATATTTTAGTTTAGTGGTGCCCTTGTGAGGGATTTTGGGACATTTGTTACCTTAAGGCACCATTTAAATTGAAGTAGAACATACAAGGTGCTGGATGAGCTCAGCAGGTCAGGCAGCATCGGTGGAGGGATATGGACAGTCTCGATTCTTCAGGGTAGAAACCCTACATCTGGACTGGAAAGATCGAGGGGTGAAACAAGATCTGACGGGTGATGGGTGGGTCCAAGTGAGGGAGAGGTGATAGTCAGTTGGAGGTGAGGAGAATGGCAATGGCTCAGAAGTTGAAATGAGAGTTGAAAGTGACAGAGGTCTGAAGATGATGGAATCTGATAAGAGAGGAAGGTGGAGCCAACAATAAAGGAAGGGAGGTGGGGAAGGAAACCAGTGGGAAGAGTGTGCAGTGATGAGCAAATAGAGAGGGAGAGAGAGGGTGATGGGGGTCAGGAAGAGAGATAAAGGGGAAAAAGGATGGAGTGGGGCAGTTACCAGAAGTATGAGAATTTGATATTCATATCACCAGGTTGGAGAGTGCTTGAAGTGGAATATTAGATTCTGTTTAGTCTTGACCTGGCAGTGGAGGAGGCTGTGGGCAGACATGTCATATCTCCATTATAAATTCAAATTGTTGTCGCTCCATCTGACCATTTGTTTTTCTAATCTCTGTCAGAGTTTATCATAATCTCGTCACGTAAGAACACAAGAAAATGGAAGCAGGAGTGGGTCATCTGACCCCTCAGCCACACTGCCCAATCTTGATGTGACCTGAGCCACAACTCCCCTTCTTCGCTAGTTATCCAAAAGCTGAAAGTAAAACCTGATCCCTCACGTAGATTTAAACCTGGTTATTCTCTCCACCAACCAATGATAGCAATCGTGACCCTTTCAGAACATCCCAGAATCACTACTTCACAGTGCGTACTGTTGATAATCAACTAGCGTACAACAAGCACTCTTTCAAGATTGTTTACTGTCATAGAGTCATAGAAAAGTGCAGCACAGATACAGCCCTTCTACTCTGCGCCAGACCATCTAAACTGCCTACTCCCACTGACCTGATGTTGTCAGTGTTATTTATTTAATTGGGTTGTCCTTATGTAGTTTTAGAACTTGTGTGAAGATCTGATCACATTTTAGATCATATTTATGCAGCAGTAGAGAAGATCCCACAGGGTTCACAAGCTTTCTAGCACCACTGTAGCTATTCTTGAATCAACCTTCAGGCTTTCAGACTCCTGTATCTTCTCCCAGAATGCAGAAATGAGAAAATAATGGCCTGACATGCTGACAATTTCTTCCCCCCACAGATGCTGCTCAATCTGCTCAGTTCTCTCAGCAGATTATTTGTTAGCCCTTGACAATACCATGTGCCTTCCTGACACCATTCTGTCCTAGTGAATCGTTGTCCCGAAAGTAGACCGGCAAACTGTATATTACATTAATGGAAACAGGAGGAGACCATTCGGCCTCTCAACTGTACTGAAGTCAATTGATCTTAAGCAAGAGTAAATCTGCAGATGCTGGAAATGCTGGAAGAAGGGTCTTGGCCCAAGACATCGACTGTATTTTTTTCAATAGATGCTGCCTAGCCTGCTGAGTTCCTCCAGCGTTATGTGTGTGTTGACTGATCTTAACGCTATTTGCCCCACAGCCCCTGGGAGCCATACCCATCAAGGAGGTGGGGATGATTTAAACAGTTACAGAGTAGTGTCATCCAGAACTGCTGCCCCTGTGATGCTGGAAGATCTCAAATAAATATTGTGGGACCACTTTGGCAACTCGCTCCAGAGGCTGAACACAGAACAGTGCAACACAGGGTTCTCTGGCCCGGGATGTTGTGCTGAACTAATGATGTGTCACTACACTAATCCCTTCTGCCTGCACATGGCCCATAACCCTCCATTCTCTGCATATCCATGTGCCTGTCTAAGAGGCTCATAAACACCTTTATCGTATCTGCCTTCTCCACCACCTCTGGCACCCACCACTCCATACAAGAGAAAATTTGCCCCACACATCTCCTTTGACCTTCATACCTCTTACTTTAAATGAATGGTTACCAGTATAGACATCTCAACAAGGCAGCTCTTCTCCATCTAAGCCTTTCATAATTTTATAAACCTCTATCAAGTCTGTCCTCAGCCTCTTGTGAAACAAACCTAGTTTGTCCAACCTCTCACATGCCTTCTAATCCAGGCAGCATCCTGGTAAACCTTTCCTGTACCCACTCCAGAGCCTCCACAACCTTCCCGTAATGTGCTCTCTCCAAAGCCTCCACATCCTCCTATAATGTGCCCTCTCCAAAGCTTCCACAACCATCCTATAATGCACTCTCTCCAAAGCCTCAAGATCCTTCCTATAATGTGCCCTCTCCAAAGCCTCTGCATCCTCCCTGTAATGTACCCTCTGCACAGCCTCTGCACCCTCCCTACAATGTGCCTCCACAGAGATATTAAAGTCGTCCTTAGTGGCAGGTGACATGCAGGAGGATTGGACGATAGCAAGTGTTGTTCCGCTGTTTAAGAAAGGTGCTAAAAATAAACCAGGAAAGTATAGGCCAGTGAGCCTGATATCAGTAGTGAGAAAGTTATTGGAAGGTATTCTCAGGTATTAAGGATAGTCAGCATGGTTTCCGCTTTGTGCATGGTAGGTCGAGTCTAACCAATCTTACAGAGTTTTTTGAGGAAGTTACCAGGTAAGTTGATGAAGTTAGTGGGTGTTGTCCACATGGACTTTAGCAAGGCATTTCACGAGGTCTCACATCAGTGATCCAGTCACTAGGCATTCAAGATAAGATAGTAAATTGGATGAGACATTGGCTTTGTGGGAGAAGCCAGAGAGTGGTAGTAGGTGGTTTCTTTTCTGACTAGAGGCCTGTGACTAGTGGAGTTCCGCAGCAATCGGTGCTGGGCCATTGTCATTTGCCATCTATGTCAATGATCTGGATGATAATGTGATCAACTGGATCAACAAGTTTGCAGATGATGCCAAAATTGGAGTTGTAGTGGAGAGTGAGGAAGACTATCATGACTTGCAGAGATCTGGACCAGCTGGAAAAATGGGCAGATGGAATTCAATGCAGACAAGTGTGAGGTTTTGCATTTCAGTAGGACCAACCAGTGTAGGTCTTACACAGTGAATAGTGGGGCAGTGAGGAGCGCAGAGGAGCAAAGGGATCTGGGAATACAGGTCCATAATTCATTGAAAGTGGCATCACAGGTTGTTAGAATCATAAAGAAAGCTTTTGGCACATTGTCCTTCATAAATCAAAACAGGAGATGGGATGTTTTGTTGAAGTTGTAGAAGACGTTGGTGAGGGCTAATTTGGAGTATTGTGTGTAGATTTGGTCACCTACCTACAGGAAAGATATAAACAAGGTTGAAAGAGTGCAGATAAAATTTACAAGGATATTCTCAGGTCTGGAGAACCTGACTTATATGGAAGATTGAATAGGTTAGGACTTTATTTCTTGGAATGTAGAAGAATGAGAGGAGATTTGATAGAGGTATACAATATTTTGAGGGATATAGATCGGGTAAGTGCAAACAGGCTTTCCCACTGAGATTGAGTGGGACTACAACTAGATGTCATTGGTTAAGGGTGAAAGGTGAGAAGTTTAAGGGGAACATGAGGGGAGACTTCTTCACTCAGAGAGTCATGAGAGTGTGGAACGAGCTACCAATGCAAGTGGTGCATGCGAGCCTGACTTCAGTGTTTAAGGGAAGTCTGGATAGTTACATGGATGGGTTGGATGGATATGGAGGGCAGTGGTCTTAGTGCAGATCAGTGGGAGTAAGCAGTTTAAATGCCCTGGGATGGGCTGATGGGACTGTTTCTGTGCTGTACTTTTCTGACTCTATGGCTCTAACCTTTCTATATTGCACCTTCTCCAAAGCCTCCTATCATGGGATGTCCAGCATTGAATGTGCAACGGAGCGTAATAAAATCTGAAAATCCTGTTGCTCTTTCTCTTGCAGGATGAAGCGAGCAAACTCTCTGAATGTCCTGAATGTGGGCAGCAGGATTTCTGGAGACACTTTTCAGGTAGTCTGTTCCTCTTTGTCAGAAAACAGAACACTGGAAAAATTCAGAAGCTCAAGCAGCTTCTGTGGCAGCAGAAGACACAAGTCCATGTTTCGCATTGGGACCCTGCATCAGGATCGAGGGGGGAAAGGAAAGGTGGATGGTGTACGTCGGGATGCTGGAATAGGGATGGGATAGAGACACCATGATGATGGGTGGAAGCAGGTGGAGATGGGGTGGTGGGCAGATGGAATGAGATTAGAAAAGTGCGTAGATAGGACAGAGGCTCATTCCCAATCTACTTTCACCTATCACCTACCAGCCTCAATCTGTCAGATTTCCTCTTCCTTCTTCATCCTGATGCAGGTCTCACCAGGAATAATGTTATGCCCTTTCCCTCCACAGATGCTGACTGATCTTCTGATTTCTTGTAGGATTTTTTTTTTGTTCCAGATTCCATCATCTGCTGCCTCACCTGCTAGATCTTGCGTCACAAAAGTCCTGGTGCCTGGAAAAGGCATATAAGCTGGCATTGCACACCAGGGCAGTGGAAATCGGCCTTGAGGGGCCTGACGCTGAGACTCGGGAGGCTGTGTGCAATGTGTCTCAAACAGTATGCTCAAAAGTATCTCCTCACTGCCATGTAGCCGTCCTAAAGCCTTCACCCTCTTGAACCCAGTGTGTATTGGCTGAAGTTAAAGGGAGTGAAGGGTTTGGGATGTGTACATGGTCAGTCATCAGCCAGTGAGGAGAGAGAGTATCAGTGAGGGGTGGGGAGACGTGGGACAGAGGGTCAGGCCAAGGAAGTATTGCTCCACTGTTTAAATTAAACAGGATCTACCAGGCTGATTGCCACCACCAGATTCCCTTAAATCAGGTGCAGCACACAAAGTACTGGAGCAACTCAGCAGGTCAGGCATCTGTGGAGGCAAGTGGACGTTCGATATTTCAGTTCTAGGGTCTCGACCCGAAGCATTGACTGTCCATTCCCTCTACAGATGCTGCCTGGCCCACTGAGTTCCTCTAGTGCTTTGTGTGTTGCTGCAGGTCACAGTATCTGCTGTCTCTTGTGTTGCTTTTCTCCCTTTTGTCATAACATCGGGTGTTTGATGTTACAGAGTATTAGCAATAACTCCTCCAATTAACCTGGACCAAGTACCTGGCAGGAGCTATACAGCAGCTTCAATATCAATTTGATCCTTGAGCTTGATGGTTTTTAACAAAAGGTATAATATCTGGTTCAAGTTGTGATAGCAAAAGCCTTAAGTCCCCACGTGTAACAATATCCAAGTGGTTTCTGTTTTTTATGAGTATGTGGTTCACTGCACTGAAGCCTCTTTCAACAAGGTAGGAGGTTGGAAATGCAATGAAGAGTAGTTTGGCTCTTTTCCAAAGACCGGGAAATGTTGTATGACAGTGTAGCCACATACTAGAAAAGCCGACATTTTTTAAAAGCATTTTTGCTTCATCTGTCTGAATTTAAATAATTTCTTCTTGCAAGCTCTCTTCCTGTTCTTCCACCTTGCAAAGAAATTGGTTAATTAGGCAGTCTGGAATTTCCAGATCGTTCAAATCCTTGAATCGATTCTGAAAATCCTTCTTCAGTAACTGCAGGCGTAAGCAGTACTCTTGCAAATCACTGTCTGTGAAAGAGGGTGCCTTACTTTCCATGCAGGGAAACCATGAGAATACTCTTCTTCCAATGTTTTCCCAATTTTCCAATAAAAGTGGACACTGCAGCTTTTGCCTGGATTCAATTGAAATTGTCACCCTGATGTTTCATATTTAGAATGTTCATTTTGTCATACAGATCAACTAGGTATACCACATCTCCAAGTTCAATCTCATTTCCCAAGCTCTTGTCGACATTGAGTAAAAATTCAACCACAGTGTCAAAAAGATCGAAGAAACATTTTAAGCAGCAGCCTTTTGACAGCCAACGCTCTTCAATCTGAAGAAGCAAGTATTCAAATTCTTCGTTATCTTGGCATAACTAGCAAAATATTCTGCTATTTAATGATGAGCTTTAATTTTGTTGATAGTGGATAAATGGACTCGGAGTCCCTTTTTTCATAAATGCCTCTAAACCAGCATGGCAACCTGTCATATATGGTGCTCCATCTGTTGCACAGGAAATCATGTTCCTAATGGCAATACATTTATCCTCAATATAGGTTTTGAGCTCATTGTAGATTGATTCTCCGTCGATATTTTTTACAAAAAAGAATCTTTTCATGAACTTCTACGTTTTTGATAAACTGTATATATGCCATTAGCAATGCCTCATTTTCTTGGACAGTTGTATCCCAAATTCAGTTTTTTTGTAGCTCTGTGCATAGTTGATACTCAATGTCTTCACTCATCTTGTCAATACGACGAGCTACAGAGGTATTACTCAGAGAAATTGATTTTAAAATACTGGTATCAATTTTGAGAACAACGGCGAGCACTTCTGATACAACAGGCATTATTAATCCATCACCAATTATGTAAGATTTTCCACACTTTGCTATTATTTTGGAAATGTTATAAGAAGCAATGAGGCCACTATCAAGGTCATTTTTGGCTTTCTTGGCAAATGATGAGTGTGCAACGCTGTTTTCACCTTCTAGAACTGAGTAATACCATAAGTAGCCTTTTCAGGGTGTCTTTTACGGAAGTGTTCCTGCAATCTTGATGGTTTCGTGGCTTCATTAGACAGTACAGTATTACAAATAAGATACATGGGGTGTTGCTGATCTGACGAGAATGGAGTAAAATTATACTCCAGGTATGTAACATTGTATTGACGCACTTTCAGTAGTTTCTGCTTCTTAGCAGGTTTAGAATTCAATGCTTCACTGTCTTCAGACTCATAGAGTCATAAGTATCTATCATTAATGAGACTAAATTAAAATAAAAAAATTAACACTAACTGGGAATTTCTATCGGATATTGATGATTGGTCGGTGTTCTTGCCTTGGTGTAGGACACAAGGAGGAATCTTCTGTAGTATTACAAGAGATTCTGCAGTTGCTGGAAACCTGTAGCAACCCACACAAAATGCTGAGGAACTCAGTAGATCAGGCAGCATCTAAGGAGGGAAATAAGCATCTAATAAGTTTCAGGCCAAGACCATCAGAAACGTCAGTTGTTCATTTCACTCAATAGATGCTTCCTGACTTGTTGACCTGCTCCAGCATTTTGTGTTTTTCTTCTGTGGTGTCCCACCCCCACCCAACTATCGAAGGTTATCCTCTGAGGAATTTCAGGGACACTGATTGTCTCTCCTTTCTCCTCCTTTCCCAGCGCCCCACCAGTGGCCTGACCGAGTCGCGGACTCTGAGCAACAGCCACAGCAACCTGACTCGCCGTGGCTCTCTGACAGAATCCAGCTGAAGGACATGGACATGGCACCTCGATGCATTGCAGTTATTGGGGAGCCTACAGTCATCAATCAACACGCACGCACACACAAACAGACACACACACTCACACACACTCACACACACACACACCACACACACACACACACACACAGACTCACACTCTCTCTCACGCACATACATACACACACACACTCACACACGTATACTCACACACACAGACTCTCACACTCACACACATATACACACACACTCACACATATACTCACACACACAGACTCTCACACTCACACACATATACACACACACACTCACACATATACTCACACTCACACATACACTCTCACACTCTCATACACACACACGCTCACACACACACACAAACTCTCACACTCCCATTTCCTGCAGGGTCTGAGATTCCAGGTATAAGGTGCAGCCAATCCCAATTCATTCTTTAAGGCAATCCCAGAAAGTTTGTGGTATAGCTCTTCTGTGTGTCTCCATGGTACTTACAACAGTCAAACTGACCACCTGTTACTGTCTCTGGTGTACACCAAGTCAACATCCTTTTCCTTCCTCTCTCACTGTGGACCGTTATGTCCACAACTTTGAGTATGAAATAGCAGGAGAGAGCTTGGATAGGTGATCAAATGACCATCATTGTTTAAGATGTATTCCATCCCATCGCCCACCTTCCCTTCTCTGTACAGTTAACCTGAACCTAGTCGGCAATCAATGTGAGCCTTTTATTGGTATTTCGCAGCACAAGGTGGAGTCATTCAATATTTACACTCCGCAGTATCCTCCTCCAGCCCTCCATTCCAGCTGGACTCAACATCAATCCCGCTACATATTTTTCTCCAAATCCCTTCTGTGGTGGGGAGATCCCAGTGTCTCCATTGAATCTAGAGCAAGGCCGTGCAGGAGGGAAGTCACGGATAGGGCTAAATGAGAGAGTGAAATGAGATAGACAGAGTGATAGTGAGAGAACCAGAGGAAGTTCAAATTACAGGGACTTCAAGGGAGAGAGGGCAAGATGATCATGCCGGGATTGTGCTTGAGGAATTTATCCCCCTGTATGGTCTTTCTACAGAGTAATCTGTGCAGTACCTGTTAATACAGAGTACTGTCCCTCGTTGAAACACTGTCCTGTTCCCAGTTCATGGCGACCATCCACATTGCCTCTGTCTTGAGGACAATCAGATCTAGTTAGAGCTATTTATCGGCCTTCAGACAGTGCCTCATCTTGCTGTGCTGTCCTGGTCAGACATTACTCAGTAACATAATGTCCCTCTCCAAGTGATTGACCTGAGAACCCTTGCAACCTCTGTGCAATCTAGAAAATTACATTTCTACAGGCGTACCCCCACTCTGTTCATCTCACAAAACTCTGGTGTTGGTCATCTCACTCCACTCTGACCATGTGTCTCTCTCTTCATTAGACCCTCTAATGTGAACTCCCTCAGTTTCTCTCCATCATTCTTTCTGCCTAATCATTTCTCTCTCGATTTTCACCATATTGCTTTAACTTTCACCCCCTCTTTCAACCTGTTTCCTTATCACACCATCCTTCCATCTGCCTCCCTTCTCTCTGTCTGTCTTCCACCAATTGTGCTCTCATTCCCACACTCCCCACCTCGTCCCCATTCATCACCCTCACCCTCTCCCTCCTCCCCTTCCCCAGACTCCCCACTCCATCTCCCATCCCAAATCTCCTCACCTCCCCACACCCCCACTTCTCTCTCTGTATGACTATGCCAAATGAAGTGAACAGGTCTTCCCTTTGCAGCATTGACCCATCAAATAATTTCCATTCACAGACGCAGCAGCCATATGACTTCCTCCTGTCACGGTATTGTATTGTCCTGTGACTGTGTAGATAGTAGTACAGGAGGGTACTTTGTCCATTCGGTCTGACCTCCAGACACTTTTACCTCCCTGTTGCATTTCCATTCAGCACTTCTGTTCATTTCCAGCTGCTCCCCTTACCAAATGCATTCTATCCTAACCCCTTTGACGTAACCCCAGTCTTTTAAAGACACAACTTTCTCAGTGGGGTGGACATAATCCTGGCAATACACCACCTGGGTTTCTAGGTCAATAGTCTGTGTCTGCCTTGTGTATGTTTGTGATCTCAATTGGTATGGTGATACCACTTAAATGTAACAATTAGTCTTATGTTTTCTTCTATAGAGGTGATGTGATGGAGGAAATGGAAGCAGGAACTGCTGGTAATACTTAGCAGGTCAAGCAGCACGTGTGGTGTGGGAAGTGGTGGTAACAGAACTGGGAAAAGTTGGAAACAGAGCAGTTTTCAGATTCCATGGAGATGGGAAGGTGGTGGAGAAACCAAAAGAGAAAGTTTGTGACAGGGTGGAGACCAGGAATATGGAAAATATTGAATCAGGAATAGAACCAGGGTGAGACATTTCACCCATTTTGTTTGCTCCACTCCTCAGTGTCATCATAGCTATTTCTTTACCTCAGTGCCCCTTTCTGCACCAACCCCAAATTCCTTGGTTCCTTTATCTATTGAACCCCCTTTTGAATACACGGCCCTCAAGTGGAAAATCCAAATGACATTCTGTAAATATTTCAGGTTTCTGACATCGACAGCATTTTGCTGTCAGTGGCTTTGTTTAGTGTTTCCGGGGGACAGGGCAGGGAGCTTCCCCACACAGGCAGGGCATCACTGAAAGCATTTTCCCCTGTCTTCCAGAGATCACTCAGGCCTAGGCTGCAGGAATGTGGCATTGCTGCAGTGACCATGTAGGTCAAGTGAGGTGTCCCTGTCATAGGTCATGAATAGGGTTCTCTCATTGCATGTGAGGGGTGTCATGAGGAAGACCTACCATCAAAGGTACAGTGAGGAGGGGGCTAGGTTTACCTCTGACACAGGTCAGATGAGGAGGTACCTCTGACATTGGTCAGGCAGGAGAGACCACTGAACTTTTGACCAAAAAAGGTTTAGTCCATGGTAAAGTCAGTCAAGCATCTGCCCAGCTGATGTTCTGTCAGAACAGAGCAGAAAGCCAAAGCCAGGACCTACTGGCAACGGGATGTTACCCATGAGATTGCAGATGCTGGAATCTGGAACACACGATCTGCTGGAGGAATTCAGCAGGTCGAACAGCATCTTTAGGGCAGGGAAGGAATTGTCATCATTTTCTCCTGCAAAGTTCCTCCAGAAGATTGGGATGTTACCCACATCGGGCGCAAGGAATTGTGGCACTTTGAGGAAAACACTGGGAGGTGGCGATGGCAAAAGGAAGCACACATCTCAGGTCAGAAAGGGAAGTTTGTACAATAAAGTTTGCAAGGGTCTGCTGGATTGGAGAGAAAATTCCATGTTCTCAATGCAAATTCATGCCAAACTTAACAGTTTCTACACTTGTGGAACAGCATCTGGAAAACTCCCACCCAGCAGACTCTGCCATTAGCAGGTTTCTGATTAATTGTTGTTGTGTTCTGAACACTACCAAATTCTACTGAAAACTGTGTGATTTTACTGTTATTTATTGTTTGCATTTTAAATAAAATGGTATAATTGAGATATTTTCTTCGGATTTCTGTGAGGTGAAAGTGGAAGCTTGTTCTGACAGGAGGGTCTTTGGTTGGTGCCTATGATCTGTATCACACAGTAGATGAAACCGGCCAGATCAGACTAAATAATCCTTCCTTAGCAACGTGTTGCCTGTGAGGCTTTAACCTGCAACTATTTTTTCCACAGAGCCTTGATACCTGTTCAAAGTAGATTAGAACTCTTGACACACTGCTTACAGCCAGCAGACTCACTGACGTTGATTGGATTGTTCGTTCACTATGTTTAATGTACCTTCTGTGAATGTGGGAGCTTTGCAAGGGTGCAGAGGAGATTTACCAAGATGGTGCGTGAATTAGACAGTCTGATTTAGGATGGCTTGAGCGAACTAATGTTTTTCTCTTTGGAGTGAAGGAGGATGAGAGGTGACTTATAAGATCATGAGGTAGCGTGGGCCGCTGGCACCTTTTTCTCAGGGTGACAGTAGCTAATAGGAAAAGATACCTTCTTAAGATGAGTGGAGGAAAGTATGGGGGGGGGGATGTCAGAAATTGTTTTTTTATACAGAGATGGTCAGTGTGGAACACAGTTGAGGGGTGGTGGTAGAGCCAAATATAGGGATATTTTAAAGACTCTTAGACACATAGATGAAAGAAAAATAGATGGCTATGTGGGAGGGAAGGGTTAGATTGATTCAAATTCAAGTTTATTATCATTCAAGTATAGACATGTATGCAGCTCAATGAAACTCGTTCCTCTGGGCCACACAGCATATATGGTTATAGAGTAGTTAAGATTGTGAAGTAGGTTAAAAAGTTGGCACAACATTTTTGGCAGAAAGGCCTGTGCTGTGCTGTAATGTTCTATGTTAAGTCTCGAACCCAACTTCTTGTAGGTCCATCCTGGCTTCTCGGTGCCAGTGAGAAGAGATTAGGAAGGTAGGTACACTTCTGTTTGCAGCATGTAGGTGAACATGCAAGAACAGCTTCATTGTCGGTTACCCTTGAATTGTGCAATTTACCCTTTCAGAGGGGCAATGTATGGAGGCAGAGAGAGTATAGAACTCACTGACTGGGCCAGAGGGCCTGTTTTTGTGCTCTGTGACTCCATCTAACACGAGAACTCCACACAGACAGAAGCCAAGATCAAGATCAGATCTGGATATGTGGGCAGGTGAGGCAGCAGTGGGACCTCTTTGGACTTGTCTGCAGAGTGGGAGATTGCTTTGGTTATTAATCGCAAAGGCCAACAAAAAGAAGCTAGGTTTAAGTGGAGCAGCCATTATGTGAGTGGGCCATTGTTAAAGTGGTCAGTTTTAGGTGGGAACAGAAGTTAGAGTCAAAGGCAAAACAAGTGTATGCAAAATGGTAGTTAAGGCAACGAGATGTTGCTCCTGTAGGAAGTGGGATTGCAGGGTTCCTAATGGTCTCCTTGATGACTACATCTGCAGGCAGTACATCCAACTTCAGGTCCCCTGGAGATAGGGAGATCACTGCTGAGCGTATTGATATGCGGGCATCTTGAGATAAAGGATGAGGTAGTGTTGGGTCTCTTAAAGAGCATTAAGGTGGAAGTCCCCGGGACCTAATGGATATGCCACAAGAGAAGAGGTTGCTGGTGCCTTGACCAGTATCTTAAGCGAGGTCCTGGAGAACTGGCAAGTAGTTAATTTTGTTCCGTTATTCAAAAAGGGAACTGGGAATAATCTTGGAAACTATAGACCGATGAGTCTCACATCAGTGATAGGGAAGCTACTGAAGAGAATTCCCAAGGATAGGGTTTATGAGCATTTGGAAAACTATGGCCTAATTGGGATGAGCCAGCATGGCTTTGTCTGGGACAAGTCCGGGTCTTGCTAATTTGATTCAGTTTTTTGACAAGGTGACGAGGATGATTAATGAAGATAGAGCTGTTGATATTGTCTACATAAAGTCCCCCATGGGAGACTCATCCAGAAGATGAAGATGCATGGGATCAGTGGTGATTGGCCATTTGGATTCAGAACTGGCTTGCCCATTGAAGACAGAGGGTACTGGTGGAAGGGACTTATTCTAGATTGAGGTCTATGGTTAAGTGGTGTTCTGCAGGGATCTGTACTGGGACTCTGCTGTTTCTGATGTATACAAATGACCTGGATGAAAATGTAGATGGATGGGTTAGTAAGTTTGCAGATGATACAAAGATTGGTGGTGTTGTGGATCCCATAGATGACTGACAAAGAATACAGGATATAGATCAGTTACAGATCTGGGCAGAGAAATGGGAGATGGAGTTTAACCCGGCCAAATGTGAAGTGTTGCACTTTGGTAGTCAAATGCAAGGAGACAGTACGTACACTGTTAAGGGCAAGATCCTTAACAGTGTTGATGAGGAGAGGGATCTAGACGACCAAGTTCATAGCTCCCTGACAGTGACTGTGCAGGTTGATAGGGTGGTTAAGAAGACAAATGGAATGCTTGTCTTTATTAGTCATGGGGCTGAGTTCAGAAGTCAGGAAGTTATGTTGCAGATGAGGCTGAGGGGAGATCTGAGGGAAGTTTATATGGTTATGAGAGGCATAGACAGATGAGACAGACTGTATTTTTTTCCCAGAGCTGAAATATATAGTACCAGAGGGTATGCTTTTAGGATGGGGAGACAGTCATTTCAAAGGAGATGTGAGGGGTACGTTCTTATACACAGAGTATATGGTGAGTGCGTGAGTTGATGCTAGAGACAAAAATATTAGACACCACTAAGAGATATTTCGATAGCCACATGAATGTGAGGAAAATGGAAGGATATGGGCATTGGGTAGGCCAAAGAAATTAATTGTCATTTGATTACCAATTCAATTGGTTCGGCGTGACATTGTAGGCCGAAGGGCCTTTCCAGTACTCTACTGTTCTATGTTCTATTGCCATCTGGTCTTGAACCCAGGGAAGTCTTGTAATCTGAAAGTCAATGAGAGGGGATTCAATGGATCGTTTTGAAAGGTGCAATATGTTATTAAAAGAAAATAGGGAATTGTAGGAGAGGATACAAACTCGACTCTGAACTGCACACAGTCGGGCTTTTACTGTGTACAATCATTCCCAACTGAGGGCAGATTAGCTTCTGCTGCCTGTGCCTCAGGTAACCAGGATGGAGGTATAAACATCTTTGTTCTGACAACAGAGGGACGTCTTCGGGTAGATGAGGGGAACTGTTCATATCGCAAAAGGTAATAGGAATTGCGGTCAGAGTCTCACTCTGACGAGGATGTCACCTACAGCTGCTAACTTAATTTGCTTGTCGTTGTCAGATCTTGACGTCATCCCTCTATATTGCTCCCCTTGGGGTATTGTTTCAACAGCGGAGACAAAAGATGAAAAAAATATCTGTGTTAAAATGAGGCTCAAAAACACGATAGAAGGTTGATGATTGCATGTCAGTATTGTTCCCGGTGTCCTCTGTCTCTCCTGACATACCTTCCATCACCTTCCCATAGCTCTCCTTCCCATCCCCTCTTCTCATCTGCCCCCTTTCCCCTCTCTTTGCATTTTCTTTCTCATTCCCCACCCTCTCCTCCTCCCTCTTCCTCGCTCTTTCCCTGCCTCTCCTCTTTCTCTTTTCTCCTTCCACATTCTTTCTCACTTTCCCTTTCACCCCTTCCCTTTGCCCTTCTCCCTCCCTCTTCCCCACCCTCTCTACCCCATCCCTTTCCCCCTCCCCCTTCCCTCTCTCCCCTTTCTCCCCCCTCTCCCCTTCCCTCTCTCTCCCTCCCCTCCTCTCCTCCCCCTCAACCCCACTCCCTTTTCCATTCCCCTCTCCCCTTCCCTCCCCTTCTCCCCTTCCCTCCCCTTCTCCCCTTTCCTCCCCCTCACCTCTCTCCTCCCTCCCCCTCCCTTCTACTCCCAACTCCACTGCTGGAAACACCTGACAGGCAGAGCAGCATCTGCAGAGACAGAAACAGAGCTGATGCTCCAAGCTAAATTAACATTTACTATAACCACTTTTGTTAACTTGTATTCTCTCTTCATTAATACTGCCTGACCTGCTGGGTGTTGCCAGCACTGGTAGAGGAAGCAGCATAATCAAACATCCCACCCACCTGGACATTCTCCCTCTCCTCCATCAGGCTTAAGGTACAAAGGCCTGAAAACACGTAGCACCCAGCGCAAGGACAGTTTCTGTCCCACTGGTATCCGACTTATTAAAAGGTCCCCAGTATGATAAGATGGACTCTTGACCTCAGAGTCTACCTCATTATGATCTCGCACTTTATCATTTACCTGCAATGCATTTTCTCTGTAGAGTTTACACTTTATTCTGTATTGTTATTGTTTTACCTTGTTCTACCTCAAAGTTAAATGTAAATTTATTATCAAAGTACATATATGTCACCATCTACTGAGATTCATTTTCTTGTAGGCATACACAGCAGAACGAAGAAATACGAGAGAATTAATGAAGAACTACACACAAAGATTAACAAACAACCAATGTGCAAAAGAAGACAAACTGCAAATACAAAAATAATTTTTAGAAGATAAACTACATAAGTTGAGGAATCCTTGAAAATGAGTTCATAACTTGTGAAATCAGTTCAGTGTTGAGCTGAATAAAGTTAGTTTAAGAGCCTGATGGTTGAGGGTAATAACTGTCCCTGAACCTGGTGATGTGGGACTTAAAGCTCCTGTATCTTCTTCCCAATGGAAGCGGTGAAATTGCAATGAAAAATCTATACAAACAGTATGCAAGACACGTTTCTCGTAGTACCTCCATACAGGTGACAATAATGAGGCAATTTACCAGTTTTCTCTGATTTTAGTGTTTAACTTTTTTTTTATTTCCAAGGCGCTTCTTCAGGAGGCTGTGGGAGCCAATGAGTGTAGTTGGGTTTGAGGGAGATCTCTGATTTCCAAGACGTTATTTGTTCAGGAAGCTGTGGGAGCCAGTGAGCGTAGTTGTGGGATTTGAGGAAGATTTCTGATTCCCAAGGTGTTGTTAGTTCAGGAGGCTGTGGGAGTCAATGAGTGTGGTCGTGGGGTTTGAGGGAGATTTCTGATTTCCAAGGTGTTGTTTGTTCAGTGAGTGATACAGAATTAAGGCAACTAACTGGACATAATGAACGAGGACTTCAGCAGCAAAGGGTGGCAGGATAACATAGCGGTTTGTTTCACATTATTACAGCACCAATGATTCCTGCCTCTGTGAGGAATGTGGACATTCTCCCCATGACTGTGTGTGTTTCCTCCAGGTGCTTCAGTTTCCTCCCACATTCCAAAGGCGTGCAGGTTTGTAGGTCACATGAGTGTAATTGGGCTGCAAGGGCCTAGTACCGTGCTATATCTCTAAATAAAATATTCACAATACCATGAAGAACATGTTTTTTTAATTACAAAAGTGCAATATTGATTTTATTTGAAAAAATTGAAGAATACACTCAAACATCTGGTTCTGTGATGCGGCCGATTGACTGTGGCTGGAACTGGTGCCGTGTTCACCCCTCACTCCAGTGAAGTCCACGCTGTCAGTTCTCAGCATTATTAAGTCCCGGCGTTGGAGGCTTCTCCTTGTCCACACTAACCTCTCTCCAGATATGTTACCCGTGAATCCAACAGAGCCAATGCATTAAACAAATCTGACCCGAATCGTTTCCCTCTCCATCTCTGCTGCCCGACATACTGAGTGTTTCTGACATTTCCTCCTTTTGTCAGATTCGTAGCACCTGTGCTTTGTGGAATGTTATGATTCGGGATTTGTCTCGCCATCCTGTCTAGCCCAAACAAGGATAAAGGACACCGACTGGGGTGAAGTCACCTGGATCCAAGGTCAACAGTTACTCTGCACTCAGTCGTGGTCTGATCTTCCGGGATGGCAGGGCACCCACGACAGGGGGTTCTGTACTGTTCTTGTGAACCTCCTCTGCACCCTCTCCAATGGCACCACGTCCTAAAGGGCCCAAATCTGTTCATAAGACTCCGACTGCGGTCAGACCAATGCCTTATGAAGCCTCAGCATTTCATCCTTGCAGAAGCATGTTCTTCGCCATTGCCCAAACCCGCTGCCCCACCAGCCAAATAGCCCAAGCCTAGCCTGACTATTTCGTCCCCACCAACATCCATCTTCCACCAAAGGGAATAGGGCCAAGCAACTGTCAACTCCTGTCAGGTTTGTCATGGTTTTATAGATGTAAAGGTAGGGGCAGAAATGTTGAATCCTTCCCCTGAGTCCGCTGCACTTTCAATAAGATCATGTTGGTCTCGGCACTGTTTTCCTGCCTGATCCCCATGATCTGCTTGGAGAAACTCAGTGAATCGAGAGCGTCTGATGAAATGTCAACGTTCCTGCAGATTCCTCCCCCCACCCTGCCAAACAGGCTGCTCAACCCACTGAGTTCCTCTGGTATTTTGTGGGCCTCTCTAGATTCCAGCACCTGCAGTCTCCTGTTCTTGGCCCTGAACTTGTACTAGACTTGGTTTTCTTGGATAGAGTATTTCAAAGGTTCTCCATCCTCAGGAGAGGAAATCCCACCTTGTCTCCCCATGAGGTGGACAACTCCTTATGTTGAAATTTCCCCAACAGGAAAAACATCCAGTGCCCACCCTATCCAGCCCTTAGGACATTCTCTGCTTGGCAACATGACCTCATTTTTCCACACTCCGAACTGGAGAATACATCCCAATTGCTCAACTTTTCCTTATAAAAGATCAAGGTAACACTCTCCAGTGCAACATCGCTGAAGATCTATCCTGGGCCCAACATTTTGATGCAATTATGTCAGCATGACAGCGGCTATATTTCATCAGGAGCTTGAGGAGATTTTGTCTATTTCCAAAGGCTCTAACAAGTTTCTGTGGACAGCATTCTAACTGGTTGCTACCACTGCCTGGTATGGAAGTGCCAATGCACAGGATTAGAAAAACCTGCAGAGCAGGGGTTCTCAAAGTTCTTGTCAATACCATTAGGCAAGACGTCCATGGAACTCAGTTTGGGAAACCCTGCTGTAGGGGGTTGTAAACTCAGCTCCATCATGGGCTGAAGCCCCCTCACCATCGAGCATGTCTTCCAAAGGCTATGTGTCAAGAAGACAGAATCCGTCACAAAGGATTCGCAGTCTAGGTCATGCACCCTTCTCATTACTTCCATCAGAGAGGAGATACATAAGCCCGAAGACCCACCCTCAACACGTTAGGAACAGCTTCTTCCCCTCTGGCATCAGATTTCTGAATGGCCCATGAACACCACCTCACTGTTTTGGTCTTCTTGTACTATTTATTTTTGACGTGGTTCTCACTGTAACTGATGGTAATTTTTCCATTTATTGCACTGTACTGCTCCCTCTACAGGCCAGCTCACTTATGCACTCTTGATGCAACGCACAAACACGTTTGCAAATGGAAAGTCTTGGCACATAACACAGTGCTTTTCACTATCTTTAGCAAAGGGACATTCAGACCTCAGTAACACACAGAATGATGCAGCAAGACAGCAGGCCAGGCAGCATGTATGGAGAGAGTGGACGGTCGCTGTTTCAGCGTTGTGTGTGCGTTGCTCCAGATTCCCGGCTTCTGCAGAGTCTCTTGTCTCCACTAAAATCTCAGCGGCAATTTCAAGTGTAGAGGGACTGTTTTCCCCTGTTTCCTGTGATTAGTTCCCTTCCTTAAAAATTACCTCTCCCATCCTTAAGGCAGTGGCTGTCTGTGGGTGGAGGGAGCCACATGCTCTTCAGGTGTGAGCTCAACCATTAGGGAAATGGGCTGAAAAGTGTCAGATGGAACCTAATGCAGACAAATGTGAGGTGTTGAACCTTGGGAGGACAAGCCAGCGTAGGTCTTACACAGTAAACGGTCGGGCACTGAGGGGTGCAGTCGAACAAAGGGATATGGGAATGCAGGTCCATAATTCATTGAAAGTGGTGGCACAGGTAAATAGGGTCATAAAGAAAGCTTTTGGCACATTGACCTTTTATAAATCAGAGTGCTGAGTACAAGAGTTGGAATGTTATACTGAAGTGGTGTAAGACATTGGTGAGGCCTGGTATGGAGTGCTTGGTCACCTACCAAGAGGAAAGACGTCAATCGGAGAATTCTGTAATGAGTAACACACACAAGATGCTGGAGGAACTCAGGAGGTCAGGCAGAATCTATGGAGAGAAATGAGCAGTTGGCATTTCAGGCCGAGACCCTTCAGGACTGGAAAGGAACAGAACAGAAGCCAGAAATCAGGGTTCACCATCCTTTCCAGTCCTCATGAAGGGTCTCAGCCCGAAACATTGACTGTTCATTCCTCTCCCCAGATGCTGCCTGACCTTTTGAGTTCCTTCAGCACTTTGTATGTGTGTTGTTCAATATTTCCAGTATCTGCAGAATCTCTTGTGTTGCAGACAAGTAATATTCAAATGTTATTAACCACAGTAATCCGTACACACCATGGGTAGAATCTTCTCAAAGTCCTGTGACTTCCTCAAAACTCTTCCACGTCCATCATTCTCCATCTCTCCATCATTCCAGCATGGAATCCCCTCAAACACCTCATTTGTATCATCCTGAGAGACCACATGAGAGGCAATGGTACTCTGTTGACTGTTCATTTCCCTCCATAGATGCTGCCTTTCTTGCTCAGTTCCTCCAGAAATTTGTGTGCCGTGCTCAAGATTTCAGTAACTGCAGAATCTCTTGTGAATTAGACCATAAGACACAGGAGCAGAATTAGGCCATCTGGCCCATCGAGTCCGCTCCACCATTCAATCATGGCTGATCCTTTTTTTAAAATCTCCTCCTTAACCCCAGTTCCCGGCCTTCTCCCAGTACCTTTTGATGTGATATCCAATCAAGAACCTATCAATCTCTGCCTTAAATACGCCCAGCGACCTGGCCTCCACAGCTGCATGTGGCAACAAATTCCACAAATTCACCACCCTTTGGCTAAAGAAATTTCCTTACATCTCTCTTTTGAAAGGGCGCCCCTCTATCCTGAGGCTGAGTCCTCTTGTCCAAGACTCTCCCGCCATGGGAAACATCCTTTCCGTATCTACTCTGGGTGTTGAATTCAGGTTTTCAACACCCAAATAATTTATTTGAAAATTCCTACATTTATCCGAGTTAAGTGTGATAGACATCTTTCAGCCCAGTCAGCGACACCATCAGAAATGAACTGCTCCCTCTTTCAGAGGGGGAGTGAAGTTTATCTCCCTCTGCACCTGCCACTTGTTCATTGGAGAACTTGGTTCCGATGAATGGTTGAAATAAAATAAAGAGGAATTGTTCTCAGTAACAGGAGGGATCGGAGGAACTTGGATGGAAGGGTAAACACCAGTGTGATTTGATAGATGCGCTCACTGGCCACTTTATTTGGTCCCTCCTGTACTAAACAAAGTGGCCCTGAGTGTGTGTTCATGGTCTTCTGTTGCATTAGCACATCCACTTCAAGGTTCAACACGTTGTGCATTCAACTGTTCTGCACACCACTGTTGTAACACCTGGTTATTTGAGTTACTGTCACCTTTCCACTAACTTGAACCAGTCTGGCCATTCTCCTCTCTCATTAACAAGGTATTTTTGCCCACAGAACTGCTGCTCACTGGATTGATCCTTTTTTGTTGTTCACACCATTCTCTGTAAATTCTGTTGTATGACGATCCCAAGATCAGCAGTTTCTGAGATGCTCACATCACCCCATCTGGCACCAACAATCATTCCATGGTCAAAGTCTCTCTGATCACATTTCATCCCCATTCTGATATTTGGTCTGAACAACACTGAAGCTCTTGACCATGCCTGCATGCTTTTATGCATTGAGTTGCTGCCACATGATTGACTGATTAGATGTTTGCATTAACAAGCAGGTGTACAGGTGTGCCTAATAAAGTGGCCAATGACCGCCCATTTCATTGAATGATACAGAACAGGATAAGGCCCTTCAGCCCTCTGCACCCATGCTAGCCATCAAGCACCCAGTTACTCTCAAAATTCTGGCGGTCAGGAAACATCTATGGAAATGAATACACAGTCAACTCTTTATCAGGGCTGGCAAGGAAGGGAGAGGAAGTCAGAAAAAGAGGGTGCGAGGAGGGAAGGAGTACAAGCTGGAGGGTGAGAAAGATAAAGAGATGAATAAGAAAAAATTCTGATAAGAGTGGAGAGTGGACCATGGGAGAAAGGGAAGGAGGAGGGACACCAGTGGTTGCTGCGGCAATCAATGCCTCATCACTGCTCAGACCAGGAGTGAGGGGCAATTAAGGGACAGACAAAACAGGTGAATGATCTGCTAATGATTCAACAATAAACGTGTCTCTCATCTCCAGGAGAGCAATATTCCCTCTCCCTCCCCAATGCCATGTCACACAAAGGTAGCTTTCGACCATAAGACATAGGAGCATAATTCGGCCATTCAGCCCATCAAGTGTGGTCCACCATTCCACCATGGCTGATATAATTTTCCTTCTCAACCCCATTTTCCTGCCTTCTCCCTGTGACCTCTGATCAAAAACTACTTTAAATATACTAAATGGCCTCCTCAGCCATCCGTGGCAATGAATTCCACAGATTTACCACTCTCTAGCGAAAGAAATTCCTCCTCTTTTCTGTTCTCATGGGACGTCCTTCTCTTCTGAGGCTGTGCCTTTTGGTCCTTGACTCCCGCACTCTATGTAGGCCTTTCAGTTTTCGGTGGGAAACGCACTTCTCACACTTCGTCAGCCAAGAAAGCAGAGCGGGGCTTGGGGCGGGTGGAGGTGTCTTGACGTTTTCTTACGGATCAGACGAAGGGGCACGACTTTAAGGTGTTTGGAGCACATATTGGGGGATGTCAGAGTTAAGTTTTTTTTTACACAGAGCGGGGTAGGTGTATGCAACACGCTGCCGGGGTGCTGGTTGGTAGAGGCAGATAAATCAGAGATTACGAATTTCTTTTGAAGCAGCCATGCTGCAGGGACACCCCATTGCCAGCAGAGGGCGTGTGAGAGGCGCACTGACAACAGAGACAACAGGAATTCTGCAGATGCTGGAAATTCAAGCAACACACATCAAAGTTGCTGGTGAACGCAGCAGGCCAGGCAGCATCTCTAGGAAGAGGTACAGTCAACGTTTCAGGCTGAGACCCTTCGTCAGGACTAACTGAAGGAAGAGTGAGTAAGGGATTTTCAACAGAGACCCGGGCTGAAATGGGACAGGACTATGTACAGGAAATCCCGTACATCAGGTTTTTGAGCCGGTTCGCCGACAACCCGTCCACCTGTTCGTTTTGTGGCCGGGAGGGGTCAGTGCACCATGCATTCATGGACTCAAATAGGTTCTGGCTGCACCTCGGCCCCGCGCTCCTGATACTGTATACTGTACCGGAGGGGGCAGGTGGCTCGGAGGATCTGCTGCTGAGTTTGCTCCTGGGCCTGGCCAAGATGCCAAGTCGCCAAGTCACGGGTCCAGGCGACGAGCAGTCATAGAACATAGAACAGTACAGCACAGGAGCAGGCCATTCGGCCCAGAATCTTGTGCTGAAACGACTAGAAAGAAAATCTAAAACACCCAAACACTTTCCAATCTACACCATGTCCATATTCCTCCATCTTACTTACATCGAAGTTCCTATCCAAAAGTCTTTAATGTATTTGTCTGTACCACCAGACCAGGCAGCGCATTCCGGCCATCCACCACTCTCTGAGTAAAAAACTTACCCCTCACATCCCCTTTGAACCTACCCCCTCTCACCTTCAATGCCTGCCCTCTGATATTAGACATTTCTACCCCGGGAAACAGATACTCCCTGTCTACTCTGTCTATGCCACTCATAATCTTATAAACCTCTATCAGATCTCTCCTCAGCCACCTGCGCTCCAAAGAAAACAGCCCAGTTTACCCAGCCTCTCATGATGGCACATGCCCTCGAAACCAGGCAGCAACCTGGTCAACCTCTTCTGCAGCCTCTCCAAAATCTCAATGCCCTTCCTACAGTGGGGTGACCAGAACTCCAGATGTGGCCAAACCAGAGTTTTACAAAGTTGCAACCTAACCTCCTGACATTTGAACTCAATGCCTCGACTAGTAAAATCAGGCATTCCATAAGCCTTCTTAACCACCTTATTGCCTTGTGTGGCCTCTTTCAAGGAGCGGTGAACTTGGACCACAAGATCTCTCTGCTCAGCAACACAGTTAAGGGTGTCTTTGCATTTTCCCCGTCAAGATGCTGCACCTCACATTTATCTGGGTTAAACTTCATCTGCCAGGGATACATTTGTGCCTGGCTGCCCTTGGAGAGGGAACATGCGGCGACAGTGGGTACAGTGGGGGGTTTCTGGGAGCAGTGACCCCCGCCAAGGGAATTAACTGTTTTATAGACCGTAGTAATCATATATGAATTTGTAAATGTTCACTGTCTTGATAATACTTTATTTTTGTATTTTCTGCATCTTTGTGTGAATAATTTGTTGTGATTTTGTTAAAAACAGTTCCACTGGTGGAGGTGCCAAACATTTAGAGATATGGTCTGTCCAATGAATGTTAAACCACATACCCTCCCTGGTGGGGGTGGAATTTCCTCTTTTCCACAACACACACAATGCTGGAGGAACTCAGCAGGCCAAGCAGCGTTATGGAAGTGAAGCAACGGTCAGATACGACTCCTTACGACTGGAAAGGAAGGAAGGAGAAGCTGGAATAAGTCTCTGACACTTCATCCACCGCTGGAATGGTGGATTATTGTTGTATGCAGGAGCAGGGGATTTCTGTTCTCTCCCTGGTGGCTGTCAGGATGAATGATTTCTGGGATCTTCCTGTGCACACATTACAGCGTCCCCTGCAATGGACTTCCCACTGCCTCAGACCCCACCAACCCCAGACAAACTCTCCCACTGATAAACCTTATTCCATCCAATCCCTCTCTAATAGGGGAGTCCCTGTCAGTTAAAAATCACTTCTCACTACCTCAATAAGACAGCCCACAGAATAACTCCACCCAGCTGGACCTGGACATCCTCCCTTCTCACCTCTTCTTCTGGGCAGAAGGCACAAAAACGTGAAAGTACGCATCTGCAGGCTCAAGGACAGCCTTATCCAGTGCTTACGATACCGAATGGCCCCCAACACAATAACTTTACAACACAAGAGATTCTGCAGATGCTGGAAATCCAAAGCAACACACGCAAAATGCTGGAGGTCAGGCAGCACCTACGGAGAGGAATAAATAGTTCACGTTTCAGGCTCAGACCCTTCATTAGGACTGGAACTTGCAATCTAAATTGTTATGACCTACACTGCACTTCCTCTGTAACTGTAACGCTTTATTCTGCACTCTTGTTGTTTTTTCTTGTTACTGTAATGCTTTATTCTACATTCTGTCGTTTTCTCTTGTTACTGTCTGTCTCAGTTCACTGATGTGGTAAGATGATCTGTCTTCACTGTACCTGGGTTCCTCTGACAGTGATTAGCTTTACAGTCCCAGCAACCCGGGTTCAATTCCCACCATTGCCTGTAACAGTCTGTACTTTCTCCCTGTGACTGCACGGGTTTCCAAGGGTTGGTAGGTTAACTGGTCATCGTAAATTGTCCTGTGATAAACCGGGGATACTCGAAGGACAAGGAGGGCCTGTTCCACAATTTATCTTAACAAATAAATGAATATGATGATAATAAACCAACTTACTTTGCCTGTCCCGTTCCTCTCATTAAAACAGAAGCATTAAAGTACTTGACTGGCTGCTGGGGAGTCCGGAAAGGGGAAGAGAAAGCAGCTTATACAAATACAGGTTTGCCTGGCGCAGTGCAGCTCGCCACACTGAAGGTCTAGTATGGAGGGAACGGTGAGACTATTGTCATGTTCAGGACCACGTCGTGTCTGCAACGCTCTCTCTCTCTGTTCCGGCTCCTGTGTCAGTGGGCCTCTGCTGAAAGGGTTTTCGTCGAAGGGCGGAGAGTTCCAGGATTCAAACCCAGTGGTTAATGAAGAACAAGGCATCGTTATACTGCACAGAAAGAGGTCCTTCTGCCCATCAAGTACAAGGCAATCCCTTTTCCCAGCTACACTGACCCTATCTCCTAGCATTTGACCCATATTAGGAAGTCACAGTAGCCCACCACGGCCTGTAAGTAGTTTCTACGTACTCCCTGTGACCGCATGGATTTCCTTTGGGTATTCCGGTTTCCTCACACTGTCCAAAGATGCATGGCTTTGCTAGACACAGCAGCCAGAAAGGTCTCTTCCTGTGCTGTATCTCTAAATCCAAATCCAGCCATCCCTTGAATCTCTACGAGTCTGTCCAGAGCTGCACCAGGTGATGAGCGGAGAGGACAGCCTGGGCCTTTTTCCCAGGCTGGAAATGACCAAACTGAGGGCGCATAACTTTGAAGATGTTTGGAGGTAAGGTTAGGAGAAGGTTTTGTCACACACAGAATGGCACATGCGTGGAATAAGCTGCCAGGCACGGTGTTGGAGGCAGAAGTCAGGGACATGTAAGGGCCCCTCTGACAAATACAGGGATGACAGAAAAACGGAGAGCTATGTGGGAAGGAAGGGTGAGATTGATCTTGCAATAAAGGATCAGCATATTGTTGTGGGCCAAAGGGGAGTGAATAGGGTGCTGATTGAGTCTGGAGGGAGGGAGTGTTTGTGAGGGAATTCTGAGGTGCTGATTGAGTCTGGAGGGAGTGAGTGTTTGTGAGGGGGTGTATGAGGTGCTGATTGAGTCTGGAGGGAGGGAGTGTATGAGCTGCTGATTTTGAGTCTGGAGGAAGGGTATGTTTTTGAGGGTGTGTATGAGGTGCTGATTGAGTCTGGAGGGAGGGAGGGTTTGTGAGGTAGTTAATGAGGTGCTGATTGAGGCTGGATGGAAGGAGTGTTTGTGAGTGGATGGATGAGGTGCTGATTGAGTCTAGAGGGAGGGAGTGTTTGTGACTGGAGTGTATGAGGTGCTGATTGAGTCTGGAGTGAGGGAGTGTTTGTGAGAGGGTTGTATAAGGTGCTGTTTGAGTCTGGAGGTAGGGGGTGTTTGTGAGGAGGTGTAGGAGGTGCTGATTGAGTCTGGAGGGATGGAGTGTTTGTGAGTGGAGTGGATGAGGTTCTGATTGAGTCTGGAGGGAGGGAGTGTTTGTGACTGGAGTGTATGAGGTGCTGATTTTCTCTGGAGGCAGGGTCTGTTTTTGAGAGTGTGTATGAGGTGCTGATTGAGTCTGGAGGGAGGGAGTGTTTCTGAGGGTGTGTATGAGGTGCTGATTGAATCTGGAGGGAGGGAGTGTTTGTGAGGGGGGTGTATGAGGTGCTGTTTGAGTCTGGAGGGAGGGAGTGTTTGTGAGGGGAGTGTATGTGGTGCTGATTGAGTCTGGAGGGAGGGAGTGTTTGTGAGGGGATGGATGAGGTGCTGATTGATTCTGGAGGGAGGGAGTGTTTGTGATGAGTGTATGAGGTGCTTATTGAGTCTGGAGGGAGGGAGTATTTGTGAGGGGGCTGTATGAGGTGCTCATTGAGTCTGGAGGGAAGGAATGTTTGTGAGGGTGTGTTTGAGGTGCTGATGGAGTCTGGAGGGAGGGAGTGTTTGTGAGGGGGGTGTATGAGGTGCTGATTGAGTCTGGAGGGAGGGAGTGTTTGTGAGGGGGTGTATGAGGTGCTGATTGAGTCTGGAGGGAGGGAGTGTTTGTGAGGGGAGTGTATGAGGTGCTGATTGAGTCTGGAGGGAGGGAGTGTTTGTGAGGGAGTGTATGAGGTGCTGATTGAGTCTGGAGGGAGGGAGTGTTTGTGAGGTGCTGATTGAGTCTAGAGGGAGGAAGTGTTTTGAGGGAATGTATGATGTGCTGTTTGAGTCTGGAGGGAGGGAGTGTTTGTGAGGGGAGTGGATGAGGTTCTGTTTGAGTCTGGAGGGACGGAGTGTTTGTGAGGGGGGTGTATGAGGTTCTGTTTGAGTCTGGAGGGAGGGAGTGTTTGTGAGGACAGTGTATGAGGTGCTTATTGAGTCTGGAGAGAGGGAGTGTTTGTGAGGGGGCGTATGAGGTGCTGATTGAGTCTGGAGGGATGGAGTATTTGTGAATAGAGTGGATGAAGTTCTCATTGAGTCTGGAGGGAGGGAGTGTTTGTGAGTGGAGTGTATGAGGCGCTGATTAAGTCTGGAGGGAGGGAGTGTTTTGAGGGAATGTATGAAGTGCTGATTGAGTCTGGAGGGAGTGTTTGTGAGTGGAGTGGATGAGGTTCTGATTGAGTCTGGAGGGAGGGAGTGTTTGTGACTGGAGTGTATGAGGTGCTGATTTTCTCTGGAGGCAGGGTCTGTTTTTGAGGGTGTGTATGAGGTGCTGATTGAGTCTGGAGGGAGGGAGTGTTTGTGAGTGGAGTGGATGAGGTTCTGATTGAGTCTGGAGGGAGGGAGTGTTTGTGAGGGGGTGAATGAGCTGCTGGTTGAGTCTGGAGGGATGGAGGGAGTGTTTGTGAGGGGGTGGATGAGGTGGTGATTGAGTCTGGAGGGAGGGAGTGTTTGTGAGGGGGTGTATGAGGTGCTGATTGAGTCTGGAGGGAGGGAGTGTTTGTCAGGGAGTGGATGAGGTGCTGGTTGAGTCTGGAGGGACGGAGGGAGTGTTTTTGAGGTGGTGGACGAGGTGCTGATTAGGTCTTGGGGAGGGAGTGTTTGTGAGGGAGTGTATGGGGTGCTGTTTGAGTCTGGAGGGATGGAGTGTTTGTGAGGGAGTGTATGAGGTGCTGATTGAGTCTGGAGGGAGGGAGTGTTTGTGAGGGGGTGTATGAGGTTCTGTTTGAGTCTGGAGGGACGGAGTGTTTGTGAGGGGAGTGTATGAGGTGCTGTTTGAGTCTGGAGGGAGGGAGTGTTTGTGAGGGGGTGTATGAGGTGCTGTTTGAGTCTGGAGGGAGGGAGTGTTTGTGAGGGAGTGTATGAGGTGCTGATTGAGTCTGGAGGGAGGGAGTGTTTGTGAGGGGAGTGTATGAGGTGCTGTTTGAGTCTGGAGGGAGGGAGTGTTTGTGAGGGGGTGTATGAGGTGCTGTTTGAGTCTGGAGGGAGGGAGTGTTTGTGAGGGGAGTGTATGAGGTGCTGTTTGAGTCTGGAGGGAGGGAGTGTTTGTGAGGGGAGTGTATGAGGTGCTGTTTGAGTCTGGAGGGACGGAGTGTTTGTGAGGGGAGTGTATGAGGTGCTGTTTGAGTCTGGAGGGAGGGGAGTGTATGAGGTGCTGTTTGAGTCTGGAGGGAGGGAGTGTTTGTGAGGGGGTGTATGAGGTGCTGTTTGAGTCTGGAGGGAGGGAGTGTTTGTGAGGGGAGTGTATGAGGTGCTGTTTGAGTCTGGAGGGAGGGAGTGTTTGTGAGGGGAGTGTATGAGGTGCTGTTTGAGTCTGGAGGGAGGGAGTGTTTGTGAGGGGAGTGTATGAGGTGCTGTTTGAGTCTGGAGGGAGGGAGTGTTTGTGAGGGAGTGTATGAGGTGCTGATTGAGTCTGGAGGGAGGGAGTGTTTGTGAGGGGGTGTATGAGGTGCTGTTTGAGTCTGGAGGGACGGAGTGTTTGTGAGGGGGTGTATGAGGTGCTGTTTGAGTCTGGAGGGACGGAGTGTTTGTGAGGGGGTGTATGAGGTGCTGTTTGAGTCTGGAGGGACGGAGTGTTTGTGAGGTGGGTGTATGAGGTGCTGTTTGAGTCTGGAGGGAGGGAGTGTTTGTGAGGGGAGTGTATGAGGTGCTGTTTGAGTCTGGAGGGAGGGAGTGTTTGTGAGGGGGTGTATGAGGTGCTGTTTGAGTCTGGAGGGAGGGAGTGTTTGTGAGGGTGTGTATGAGGTGCTGTTTGAGTCTGGAGGGACGGAGTGTTTATGAGGGAGTGTATGAGGTGCTGTTTGAGTCTGGAGGGAGGGAGTGTTTGTGATGAGTGTATGAGGTGCTTATTGAGTCTGGAGTATTTGTGAGGGGGCTGTATGAGGTGCTCATTTAGTCTGGAGGGACGGAGTGTTTATGAGGGAGTGTATGAGGTGCTGTTTGAGTCTGGAGGGACAGAGTGTTTATGAGGGAGTGTATGAGGTGCTGTTTGAGTCTGGAGGGAGGGAGTGTTTGTGAGGGGGTGTATGAGGTGCTGTTTGAGTCTGGAGGGACGGAGTGTTTGTGAGGGAGTGTATGAGGTGCTGTTTGAGTCTGGAGGGAGGGAGTGTTTGTGAGGGGAGTGTATGAGGTGCAGATTGAGTCTAGAGGGAGGGAGTTTTGTGAGTGGAGTGGATGGGTTGCTGATTGAGTCTGGAGGGAGGGAGTGTTTGTGAGGGGGTGTATGAGGTGCTGTTTGAGTCTGGAGGGAGGGAGTGTTTGTGAGGGAGTGTATGAGGTGCTGATTGAGTCTGGAGGGAGGGAGTGTTTGTGAGGGAGTGTATGAGGTGCTGATTGAGTGTGGAGGAAAGTAGTGTATGTGAGTGGGTGGATGAGGTGCTGACAGTCTGGAGGGATGGAGGGAGTGTTTGTGAATGAGGTAATGAGGTGCTGTTTGAGTCTGGAGGTAGGGAGTGTTTATGAGGGAGTGTATGAGGTGCTGTTTGAGTCTGGAGGGACGGAGTGTTTGTGAGGGGAGTGTATGAGGTGCTGTTTGAGTCTGGAGGGAGGGAGTGTTTGTGAGGGGAGTGTATGAGGTGCTGTTTGAGTCTGGAGGGAGGGAGTGTTTGTGAGGGGAGTGTATGAGGTTCTGTTTGAGTCTGGAGGGAGGGAGTGTTTGTGAGGGGAGTGTATGAGGTGCTGTTTGAGTCTGGAGGGACGGAGTGTTTGTGAGGGGAGTGTATGAGGTGCTGTTTGAGTCTGGAGGGACGGAGTGTTTGTGAGGGGGTGTATGAGGTGCTGTTTGAGTCTGGAGGGAGGGAGTGTTTGTGAGGGGAGTGTATGAGGTGCTGTTTGAGTCTGGAGGGAGGGAGTGTTTCTGAGGGGGTGTATGAGGTGCTGTTTGAGTCTGGTGGGAAGGAGTGTTTGTGAGGGGGTGTATGAGGTTCTGTTTGAGTCCGGAGGGACGGAGTGTTTGTGAGGGGGGTGTATGAGGTGCTGTTTGAGTCTGGAGGGAGGGAGTGTTTGTGAGGGGAGTGTATGAGGTGCTGTTTGAGTCTGGAGGGAGGGAGTGTTTGTGAGGGGGAGTGTATGAGGTGCTGTTTGAGTCTGGAGGGAGGGAGTGTTTGTGAGGGGGGTGTATGAGGTGCTGTTTGAGTCTGGAGGGAGGGAGTGTTTGTGAGGGGAGTGTATGAGGTGCTGTTTGAGTCTGGAGGGAGGGAGTGTTTGTGAGGGGAGTGTATGAGGTGCTGTTTGAGTCTGGAGGGAGGGAGTGTTTGTGAGGGGGTGTATGAGGTGCTGTTTGAGTCTGGAGGGAGGGAGTGTTTGTGAGGGGGTGTATGAGGTGCTGTTTGAGTTTGGAGGGTAGGGAGTGTTTGTGAGGGGAGTGTATGAGGTGCTGTTTGAGTCTGGAGGGAGGGAGTGTTTGTGAGGGGGTGTATGAGGTGCTGTTTGAGTCTGGAGGGAGGGAGTGTTTGTGAGGGGAGTGTATGAGGTGCTGTTTGAGTCTGGAGGGAGGGAGTGTTTGTGAGGGGGTGTATGAGGTGCTGTTTGAGTCTGGAGGGACGGAGTGTTTGTGAGGGGGTGTATGAGGTGCTGTTTGAGTCTGGAGGGAGGGAGTGTTTGTGAGGGGGTGTATGAGGTGCTGTTTGAGTCTGGAGGGAGGGAGTGTTTGTGAGGGGGTGTATGAGGTGCTGTTTGAGTCTGGAGGGAGGAGTGTTTGTGAGGGGGTGTATGAGGTGCTGTTTGAGTCTGGAGGGAGGGAGTGTTTGTGAGGGGAGTGTATGAGGTGCTGTTTGAGTCTGGAGGGAGGGAGTGTTTGTGAGGGGGTGTATGAGGTGCTGTTTGAGTCTGGAGGGAGGGAGTGTTTGTGAGGGGGGTGTATGAGGTGCTGTTTGAGTCTGGAGGGAGGGAGTGTTTGTGAGGGGAGTGTATGAGGTGCTGTTTGAGTCTGGAGGGAGGGAGTGTTTGTGAGGGGAGTGTATGAGGTGCTGATTGAGTCTGGAGGGAGGGAGTGTTTGTGAGGGGGTGTATGAGGTGCTGATTGAGTCTGGAGGGAGGGAGTGTTTGTGAGGGGAGTGTATGAGGTGCTGATTGAGTCTGGAGGGAGGGAGTGTTTGTGAGGGGAGTGTATGAGGTGCTGTTTGAGTCTGGAGGGAGGGAGTGTTTGTGAGGGGGTGTATGAGGTGCTGTTTGAGTCTGGAGGGAGGGAGTGTTTGTGAGGGGGTGTATGAGGTGCTGTTTGAGTCTGGAGGGACGGAGTGTTTGTGAGGGAGTGTATGAGGTGCTGTTTGAGTCTGGAGGGACGGAGTGTTTGTGAGGGGGTGTATGAGGTGCTGTTTGAGTCTGGAGGGAGGGAGTGTTTGTGAGGGAGTGTATGAGGTGCTGATTGAGTCTGGAGGGAGGGAGTGTTTGTGAGGGGGTGTATGAGGTGCTGATTGAGTCTGGAGGGAGGGAGTGTTTGTGAGGGGGTGTATGAGGTGCTGTTTGAGTCTGGAGGGAGGGAGTGTTTGTGAGGGGAGTGTATGAGGTGCTGTTTGAGTCTGGAGGGACGGAGTGTTTGTGAGGGGGGTGTATGAGGTGCTGTTTGAGTCTGGAGGGAGGGAGTGTTTGTGAGGGAGTGTATGAGGTGCTGTTTGAGTCTGGAGGGACGGAGTGTTTGTGAGGGGAGTGTATGAGGTGCTGTTTGAGTCTGGAGGGACGGAGTGTTTGTGAGGGGGTGTATGAGGTTCTGTTTGAGTCTGGAGGGACGGGAGTGTTTGTGAGGGTAGTAGGTGAGGTGCTGTTTGAGTCTGGAGGGAGGGAGTGTTTGTGAGGGGGTGTATGAGGTGCTGTTTGAGTCTGGAGGGACGGAGTGTTTGTGAGGGGGGTGTATGAGGTGCTGTTTGAGTCTGGAGGGAGGGAGTGTTTGTGAGGGGAGTGTATGAGGTTCTGTTTGAGTCTGGAGGGAGGGAGTGTTTGTGAGGGGAGTGTATGAGGTGCTGTTTGAGTCTGGAAGGACGGAGTGTTTGTGAGGGGAGTGTATGAGGTGCTGTTTGAGTCTGGAGGGACGGAGTGTTTGTGAGGGGAGTGTATGAGGTGCTGTTTGAGTCTGGAGGGACGGAGTGTTTGTGAGGGGAGTGTATGAGGTTCTGTTTGAGTCTGGAGGGAGGGAGTGTTTGTGAGGGGAGTGTATGAGGTTCTGTTTGAGTCTGGAGGGAGGGAGTGTTTGTGAGGGGAGTGTATGAGGTGCTGTTTGAGTCTGGAGGGACGGAGTGTTTGTGAGGGGAGTGTATGAGGTTCTGTTTGAGTCTGGAGGGAGGGAGTGTTTGTGAGGGGAGTGTATGAGGTGCTGTTTGAGTCTGGAGGGAGGGAGTGTTTGTGAGGGGAGTGTATGAGGTGCTGTTTGAGTCTGGAGGGAGGGAGTGTTTGTGAGGGGGGTGTATGAGGTTCTGTTTGAGTCTGGAGGGAGGGAGTGTTTGTGAGGCGAGTGTATGAGGTGCTGTTTGAGTCTGGAGGGACGGAGTGTTTGTGAGGGGAGTGTATGAGGTGCTGTTTGAGTCTGGAGGGAGGCAGTGTTTGTGAGGGGGGTGTATGAGGTGCTGTTTGAGTCTGGAGGGAGGGAGTGTTTGTGAGGTGGGTGTATGAGGTGCTGTTTGAGTCTGGAGGGAGGGAGTGTTTGTGAGGGGAGTGTATGAGGTGCTGTTTGAGTCTGGAGGGACGGAGTGTTTGTGAGGGGAGTGTATGAGGTTCTGTTTGAGTCTGGAGGGAGGGAGTGTTTGTGAGGGGGGTGTATGAGGTGCTGTTTGAGTCTGGAGGGAGGGAGTGTTTGTGAGGGGAGTGTATGAGGTTCTGTTTGAGTCTGGAGGGAGGGAGTGTTTGTGAGGGGGGTGTATGAGGTGCTGTTTGAGTCTGGAGGGACGGAGTGTTTGTGAGGGGAGTGTATGAGGTGCTGTTTGAGTCTGGAGGGAGGGAGTGTTTGTGAGGGGAGTGTATGAGGTGCTGTTTGAGTCTGGAGGGACGGAGTGTTTGTGAGGGGAGTGTATGAGGTGCTGTTTGAGTCTGGAGGGACGGAGTGTTTGTGAGGGGAGTGTATGAGGTGCTGTTTGAGTCTGGAGGGAGGGAGTGTTTGTGAGGGGGGTGTATGAGGTGCTGTTTGAGTCTGGAGGGACAGAGTGTTTGTGAGGGGGTGTATGAGGTGCTGTTTGAGTCTGGAAGGATGGAGTGTTTGTGAGGGAGTGTATGGGGTGCTGTTTGAGTCTGGAGGGACGGAGTGTTTATGAGGGAGTGTATGAGGTGCTGTTTGAGTCTGGAGGGACAGAGTGTTTATGAGGGAGTGTATGAGGTGCTGTTTGAGTCTGGAGGGAAGGAGTGTTTGTGAGGGGTGCATGAGGTTCTGTTTGAGTCTGGAGGGAGGGAGTGTTTGTGAGGGGAGTGTATGAGGTGCTGTTTGAGTCTGGAGGGACGGAGTGTTTGTGAGGGGAGTGTATGAGGTGCTGTTTGAGTCTGGAGGGAGGGAGTGTTTGTGACGGGGTGTATGAGGTTCTGTCTGAGTCTGGAGGGACGGAGTGTTTATGAGGGAGTGTATGAGGTGCTTTTTGAGTCTGGAGGGACGGAGTGTTTGTGAGGGGAGTGTATGAGGTGCTGTTTGAGTCTGGAGGGAGGGAGTGTTTGTGAGGGGGGTGTATGAGGTGCTGTTTGAGTCTGGAGGGAGGGAGTGTTTGTGAGGGGGGTGTATGAGGTGCTGTTTGAGTCTGGAGGGACGGAGTGTTTGTGAGGGGAGTGTATGAGGTGCTGTTTGAGTCTGGAGGGAGGGAGTGTTTGTGAGGGGAGTGTATGAGGTGCTGTTTGAGTCTGGAGGGAGGGAGTGTTTGTGACAGAGTGTATGAGGTGCTTATTGAGTCTGGAGGGAGGGAGTGTTTGTGAGGGGGTGTATGAGGTTCTGTCTGAGTCTGGAGGGACGGAGTGTTTGTGAGGTGGGTGTATGAGGTTCTGTTTGAGTCTGGAGGGACGGAGTGTTTGTGAGGGGGGTGTATGAGGTGCTGTTTGAGTCTGGAGGGACGGAGTGTTTGTGAGGGGAGTGTATGAGGTGCTGTTTGAGTCTGGAGGGACGGAGTGTTTGTGAGGGGTGTATGAGGTGCTGTTTGAGTCTGGAGGGAGGGAGTGTTTGTGAGGGGAGTGTATGAGGTTCTGTTTGAGTCTGGAGGGAGGGAGTGTTTGTGAGGGGAGTGTATGAGGTGCTGTTTGAGTCTGGAGGGACGGAGTGTTTCTGAGGGGGTGTATGAGGTTCTGTTTGAGTCTGGAGGGAGGGAGTGTTTGTGAGGGGAGTGTATGAGGTGCTGTTTGAGTCTGGAGGGACGGAGTGTTTGTGAGGGGAGTGTATGAGGTTCTGTTTGAGTCTGGAGGGACGGAGTGTTTGTGAGGGGGGTGTATGAGGTTCTGTTTGAGTCTGGAGGGAGGGAGTGTTTGTGAGGGGAGTGTATGAGGTGCTGTTTGAGTCTGGAAGGACGGAGTGTTTGTGAGGGGAGTGTATGAGGTGCTGTTTGAGTCTGGAGGGAGGGAGTGTTTGTGAGGGGAGTGTATGAGGTGCTGTTTGAGTCTGGAGGGAGGGAGTGTTTGTGAGGGGGGTGTATGAGGTTCTGTTTGAGTCTGGAGGGAGGGAGTGTTTGTGAGGGGAGTGTATGAGGTGCTGTTTGAGTCTGGAGGGAGGGAGTGTTTGTGAGGGGAGTGTATGAGGTGCTGTTTGAGTCTGGAGGGAGGGAGTGTTTGTGAGGGGGGTGTATGAGGTGCTGTTTGAGTCTGGAGGGAAGGAGTGTTTGTGAGGGGAGTATATGAGGTGCTGTTTGAGTCTGGAGGGACGGAGTGTTTGTGAGGGGAGTGTATGAGGTGCTGTTTGAGTCTGGAGGGAGGGAGTGTTTGTGAGGGGGGTGTATGAGGTTCTGTTTGAGTCTGGAGGGAGGGAGTGTTTGTGAGGGGAGTGTATGAGGTGCTGTTTGAGTCTGGAGGGACGGAGTGTTTGTGAGGGGAGTGTATGAGGTGCTGTTTGAGTCTGGAGGGAGGCAGTGTTTGTGAGGGGGGTGTATGAGGTGCTGTTTGAGTCTGGAGGGAGGGAGTGTTTGTGAGGTGGGTGTATGAGGTGCTGTTTGAGTCTGGAGGGAGGGAGTGTTTGTGAGGGGAGTGTATGAGGTGCTGTTTGAGTCTGGAGGGACGGAGTGTTTGTGAGGGGAGTGTATGAGGTGCTGTTTGAGTCTGGAGGGAGGGAGTGTTTGTGAGGGGAGTGTATGAGGTTCTGTTTGAGTCTGGAGGGACGGAGTGTTTGTGAGGGGAGTGTATGAGGTGCTGTTTGAGTCTGGAGGGAGGGAGTGTTTGTGAGGGGAGTGTATGAGGTGCTGTTTGAGTCTGGAGGGAGGGAGTGTTTCTGAGGAGGTGTATGAGGTTCTGTTTGAGTCTGGAGGGACGGAGTGTTTGTGAGGGGAGTGTATGAGGTGCTGTTTGAGTCTGGAGGGACGGAGTGTTTGTGAGGGGGGTGTATGAGGTGCTGTTTGAGTCTGGAGGGAGGGAGTGTTTGTGAGGGGGGTGTATGAGGTGCTGTTTGAGTCTGGAGGGAGGGAGTGTTTATGAGGGGGTGTATGAGGTTCTGTTTGAGTCTGGAGGGACGGAGTGTTTGTGAGGGGAGTGTATGAGGTGCTGTTTGAGTCTGGAGGGAGGGAGTGTTTGTGAGGGGAGTGTATGAGGTGCTGTTTGAGTCTGGAGGGAGGGAGTGTTTGTGAGGGGAGTGTATGAGGTGCTGTTTGAGTCTGGAGGGAGGGAGTGTTTGTGAGGGGGTGTATGAGGTTCTGTCTGAGTCTGGAGGGACGGAGTGTTTGTGAGGTGGGTGTATGAGGTTCTGTTTGAGTCTGGAGGGACGGAGTGTTTGTGAGGGGAGTGTATGAGGTGCTGTTTGAGTCTGGAGGGACGGAGTGTTTGTGAGGGGTGTATGAGGTGCTGTTTGAGTCTGGAGGGACGGAGTGTTTGTGAGGGGGTGTATGAGGTGCTGTTTGAGTCTGGAGGGAGGGAGTGTTTGTGAGGGGAGTGTATGAGGTTCTGTTTGAGTCTGGAGGGAGGGAGTGTTTGTGAGGCGAGTGTATGAGGTGCTGTTTGAGTCTGGAGGGACGGAGTGTTTGTGAGGGGAGTGTATGAGGTGCTGTTTGAGTCTGGAGGGACGGAGTGTTTGTGAGGGGGTGTATGAGGTGCTGTTTGAGTCTGGAGGAATGGAGTGTTTGTGAGGGGAGTGTATGAGGTGCTGTTTGAGTCTGGAGGGACGGAGTGTTTCTGAGGGGGTGTATGAGGTTCTGTTTGAGTCTGGAGGGAGGGAGTGTTTGTGAGGGGAGTGTATGAGGTGCTGTTTGAGTCTGGAGGGACGGAGTGTTTGTGAGGGGAGTGTATGAGGTTCTGTTTGAGTCTGGAGGGAGGGAGTGTTTGTGAGGGGGGTGTATGAGGTGCTGTTTGAGTCTGGAGGGAGGGAGTGTTTGTGAGGGGAGTGTATGAGGTTCTGTTTGAGTCTGGAGGGAGGGAGTGTTTGTGAGGGGAGTGTATGAGGTGCTGTTTGAGTCTGGAGGGAGGGAGTGTTTGTGAGGGGAGTGTATGAGGTGCTGTTTGAGTCTGGAGGGAGGGAGTGTTTGTGAGGGGGGTGTATGAGGTTCTGTTTGAGTCTGGAGGGACGGAGTGTTTGTGAGGGGAGTGTATGAGGTGCTGTTTGAGTCTGGAGGGACGGAGTGTTTGTGAGGGGAGTGTATGAGGTGCTGTTTGAGTCTGGAGGGAGGGAGTGTTTGTGAGGGGGGTGTATGAGGTTCTGTTTGAGTCTGGAGGGAGGGAGTGTTTGTGAGGGGAGTGTATGAGGTGCTGTTTGAGTCTGGAGGGACGGAGTGTTTGTGAGGGGAGTGTATGAGGTGCTGTTTGAGTCTGGAGGGAGGGAGTGTTTGTGAGGGGGGTGTATGAGGTTCTGTTTGAGTCTGGAGGGAGGGAGTGTTTGTGAGGCGAGTGTATGAGGTGCTGTTTGAGTCTGGAGGGACGGAGTGTTTGTGAGGGGAGTGTATGAGGTGCTGTTTGAGTCTGGAGGGAGGCAGTGTTTGTGAGGGGGGTGTATGAGGTGCTGTTTGAGTCTGGAGGGAGGGAGTGTTTGTGAGGTGGGTGTATGAGGTGCTGTTTGAGTCTGGAGGGAGGGAGTGTTTGTGAGGGGAGTGTATGAGGTGCTGTTTGAGTCTGGAGGGACGGTGTGTTTGTGAGGGGAGTGTATGAGGTGCTGTTTGAGTCTGGAGGGAAGGAGTGTTTGTTAGGGGTGCATGAGGTTCTGTCTGAGTCTGGAGGGACTGAGTGTTTGTGAGGGAAGTGTATGAGGTGCTGTTTGAGTCTGGAGGGACGGAGTGTTTGTGAGGGGAGTGTATGAGGTGCTGTTTGAGTCTGGAGGGAGGGAGTGTTTCTGAGGAGGTGTATGAGGTTCTGTTTGAGTCTGGAGGGAGGGAGTGTTTGTGAGGGGAGTGTATGAGGTGCTGTTTGAGTCTGGAGGGAGGGAGTGTTTGTGAGGGGAGTGTATGAGGTGCTGTTTGAGTCTGGAGGGAGGGAGTGTTTGTGAGGGGGGTGTATGAGGTTCTGTTTGAGTCTGGAGGGACGGAGTGTTTGTGAGGGGAGTGTATGAGGTGCTGTTTGAGTCTGGAGGGACGGAGTGTTTGTGAGGGGAGTGTATGAGGTGCTGTTTGAGTCTGGAGGGACGGGAGTGTTTGTGAGGGGAGTGTATGAGGTGCTGTTTGAGTCTGGAGGGAGGGAGTGTTTGTGAGGAGAGTGTATGAGGTGCTGTTTGAGTCTGGAGGGAGGGAGTGTTTGTGAGGGGGTGTATGAGGTTCTGTTTGAGTCTGGAGGGAGGGAGTGTTTGTGAGGGGAGTGTATGAGGTGCTGTTTGAGTCTGGAGGGACGGAGTGTTTGTGAGGGGAGTGTATGAGGTGCTGTTTGAGTCTGGAGGGACGGAGTGTTTGTGAGGGGGTGTATGAGGTGCTGTTTGAGTCTGGAGGGACGGAGTGTTTGTGAGGGGAGTGTATGAGGTGCTGTTTGAGTCTGGAGGGAGGGAGTGTTTGTGAGGGGGTGTATGAGGTTCTGTTTGAGTCTGGAGGGAGGGAGTGTTTGTGAGGGGAGTGTATGAGGTGCTGTTTGAGTCTGGAGGGACGGAGTGTTTGTGAGGGGGTGTATGAGGTTCTGTTTGAGTCTGGAGGGACGGAGTGTTTGTGAGGGGGTGTATGAGGTGCTGTTTGAGTCTGGAGGGAGGGAGTGTTTGTGAGGGGGTGTATGAGGTTCTGTTTGAGTCTGGAGGGACGGAGTGTTTGTGAGGGGGTGTATGAGGTTCTGTTTGAGTCTGGAGGGAGGGAGTGTTTGTGAGGGGAGTGTATGAGGTGCTGTTTGAGTCTGGAGGGACGGAGTGTTTGTGAGGGGAGTGTATGAGGTGCTGTTTGAGTCTGGAGGGAGGGAGTGTTTGTGAGGGGAGTGTATGAGGTGCTGTTTGAGTCTGGAGGGAGGGAGTGTTTGTGAGGGGAGTGTATGAGGTGCTGTTTGAGTCTGGAGGGACGGAGTGTTTGTGAGGGGAGTGTATGAGGTGCTGTTTGAGTCTGGAGGGAGGGAGTGTTTGTGAGGGGGGTGTATGAGGTGCTGTTTGAGTCTGGAGGGAGGGAGTGTTTGTGAGGGAGTGTATGAGGTGCTGTTTGAGTCTGGAGGGACGGAGTGTTTGTGAGGGGGGTGTATGAGGTGCTGTTTGAGTCTGGAGGGACGGAGTGTTTGTGAGGGGAGTGTATGAGGTGCTGTTTGAGTCTGGAGGGAGGGAGTGTTTGTGAGGGGAGTGTATGAGGTTCTGTTTGAGTCTGGAGGGAGGGAGTGTTTGTGAGGGGAGTGTATGAGGTGCTGTTTGAGTCTGGAGGGACGGAGTGTTTGTGAGGGGAGTGTATGAGGTGCTGTTTGAGTCTGGAGGGAGGCAGTGTTTGTGAGGGGGGTGTATGAGGTGCTGTTTGAGTCTGGAGGGAGGGAGTGTTTGTGAGGTGGGTGTATGAGGTGCTGTTTGAGTCTGGAGGGAGGGAGTGTTTGTGAGGGGAGTGTATGAGGTGCTGTTTGAGTCTGGAGGGACGGAGTGTTTGTGAGGGGAGTGTATGAGGTTCTGTTTGAGTCTGGAGGGAGGGAGTGTTTGTGAGGGGAGTGTATGAGGTGCTGTTTGAGTCTGGAGGGAGGGAGTGTTTGTGAGGGGAGTGTATGAGGTGCTGTTTGAGTCTGGAGGGAGGGAGTGTTTGTGAGGGGGGTGTATGAGGTTCTGTTTGAGTCTGGAGGGACGGAGTGTTTGTGAGGGGAGTGTATGAGGTGCTGTTTGAGTCTGGAGGGAGGGAGTGTTTGTGAGGGGAGTGTATGAGGTGCTGTTTGAGTCTGGAGGGACGGAGTGTTTGTGAGGGGGTGTATGAGGTGCTGTTTGAGTCTGGAGGGACGGAGTGTTTGTGAGGGGAGTGTATGAGGTGCTGTTTGAGTCTGGAGGGACGGAGTGTTTGTGAGGGGGGTGTATGAGGTGCTGTTTGAGTCTGGAGGGACAGAGTGTTTGTGAGGGGGTGTATGAGGTGCTGTTTGAGTCTGGAGGGACGGAGTGTTTGTGAGGGAGTGTATGAGGTGCTGTTTGAGTCTGGAGGGACAGAGTGTTTATGAGGGAGTGTATGAGGTGCTGTTTGAGTCTGGAGGGACAGAGTGTTTATGAGGGAGTGTATGAGGTGCTGTTTGAGTCTGGAGGGAAGGAGTGTTTGTTAGGGGGTGCATGAGGTTCTGTCTGAGTCTGGAGGGACTGAGTGTTTGTGAGGGAAGTGTATGAGGTGCTGTTTGAGTCTGGAGGGAGGGAGTGTATGAGGTGCTTATTGAGTCTGGAGGGAGGGAGTGTTTGTGAGGGGGTGTATGAGGTTCTGTCTGAGTCTGGAGGGACGGAGTGTTTGTGAGGTAGGTGTATGAGGTTCTCTTTGAGTCTGGAGGGACGGAGTGTTTATGAGGGAGTGTATGAGGTGCTTTTTGAGTCTGGAGGGACGGAGTGTTTGTGAGGGGGGAGTATGAGGTGCTGTTTGAGTCTGGAGGGACGGAGTGTTTGTGAGGGGGGTGTATGAGGTTCTGTTTGAGTCTGGAGGGAGGGAGTGTTTGTGAGGGGGGTGTATGAGGTTCTGTTTGAGTCTGGAGGGAGGGAGTGTTTGTGAGGGGAGTGTATGAGGTGCTGTTTGAGTCTGGAGGGAGGGAGTGTTTGTGAGGGGGTGTATGAGGTTCTGTTTGAGTCTGGAGGGACGGAGTGTTTGTGAGGGGGTGTATGAGGTGCTGTTTGAGTCTGGAGGGACGGAGTGTTTGTGAGGGGAGTGTATGAGGTGCTGTTTGAGTCTGGAGGGACGGAGTGTTTGTGAGGGGAGTGTATGAGGTGCTGTTTGAGTCTGGAGGGACGGAGTGTTTGTGAGGGGAGTGTATGAGGTGCTGTTTGAGTCTGGAAGGACGGAGTGTTTGTGAGGGGAGTGTATGAGGTGCTGTTTGAGTCTGGAGGGAGGGAGTGTTTGTGAGGGGAGTGTATGAGGTGCTGTTTGAGTCTGGAGGGAGGGAGTGTTTGTGAGGGGAGTGTATGAGGTGCTGTTTGAGTCTGGAGGGAGGGAGTGTTTGTGAGGGGAGTGTATGAGGTGCTGTTTGAGTCTGGAGGGACGGAGTGTTTGTGAGGGGGTGTATGAGGTTCTGTTTGAGTCTGGAGGGACGGAGTGTTTGTGAGGGGGGTGTATGAGGTTCTGTTTGAGTCTGGAGGGAGGGAGTGTTTGTGAGGGGGGTGTATGAGGTGCTGTTTGAGTCTGGAGGGACGGAGTGTTTGTGAGGGGAGTGTATGAGGTGCTGTTTGAGTCTGGAGGGACGGAGTGTTTGTGAGGGGAGTGTATGAGGTGCTGTTTGAGTCTGGAGGGAGGGAGTGTTTGTGAGGGGAGTGTATGAGGTTCTGTTTGAGTCTGGAGGGACGGAGTGTTTGTGAGGGGAGTGTATGAGGTGCTGTTTGAGTCTGGAGGGAGGGAGTGTTTGTGAGGGGAGTGTATGAGGTGCTGTTTGAGTCTGGAGGGAGGGAGTGTTTGTGAGGGGGGTGTATGAGGTTCTGTTTGAGTCTGGAGGGAAGGAGTGTTTGTGAGGGGAGTATATGAGGTGCTGTTTGAGTCTGGAGGGACGGAGTGTTTGTGAGGGGAGTGTATGAGGTGCTGTTTGAGTCTGGAGGGAGGGAGTGTTTGTGAGGGGGGTGTATGAGGTTCTGTTTGAGTCTGGAGGGAGGGAGTGTTTGTGAGGCGAGTGTATGAGGTGCTGTTTGAGTCTGGAGGGACGGAGTGTTTGTGAGGGGAGTGTATGAGGTGCTGTTTGAGTCTGGAGGGAGGCAGTGTTTGTGAGGGGGGTGTATGAGGTGCTGTTTGAGTCTGGAGGGAGGGAGTGTTTGTGAGGGGAGTGTATGAGGTGCTGTTTGAGTCTGGAGGGAGGGAGTGTTTGTGAGGGGAGTGTATGAGGTGCTGTTTGAGTCTGGAGGGACGGAGTGTTTGTGAGGGGAGTGTATGAGGTGTTGTTTGAGTCTGGAGGGACGGAGTGTTTGTGAGGGGGTGTATGAGGTTCTGTTTGAGTCTGGAGGGACGGAGTGTTTGTG